>NW_026907444.1:0-19559 GCF_019802595.1 Syngnathoides biaculeatus
TTTTTCCTGTCAGATTTGGTGATCCATCTGTAGTAACGTTTGTGAGCGTTCTCTACATTAACTTGTGCTTCTGTATGACCGCTGACACGCTGTTAAATCCTCTCCACGTGGTTTTCCTCAGGACATTACCATGCACTCTTTAAGGAACTCCTTCGGAGAAAAGCTTGCTGGCTTTTGCTAGTTTGAATGCCAGTAAAGAACTTGTGTTTGTGCTTCTGGGATGGAAGTTGCTCGAATAAAGGTGTTTTCCTGAGCCTGCAAGCTCGCTACCAACCTGTCAGCGGTAGCCGTACGTTCTTGTGTTGAAAGGTTGCTGGCGTAATTAGCATGCTTGGTTGTAAAAGTGTACTCTTAAAACTGCAAGTTTCTTGCCAAATAAGACACAGCTTTGGATCGGACTTCACTGAAAAAGTACTTAGGCATCCATTCTTTGTTAAACACCCGGCACTCACTGTCGACTTTTCTTTGACATTGCTGTAGATGGGTTCTGATCTGACCAGTAGAAGAAGAGATAACTGGAAATGGCTCGGACTCAGTAAAATCAAGACACTGCACCTACTGCGCCATCTGGTGTTGAAATGCCTGTCATTAAAAGTCAAATGAAATAAATGAAATCATTCACACCAAACCTTAATTCTGTACAAATCTTAGCCGGGCCAGATTAAAAAGACCAACGGGCCGGATGTGGCCCGCGGGCCGTAGTTTGCCTACCCCTGGACTAACGTGTCTTTGTTCTTTACGTGCAGGCAAAGTAGAGCAGGATGTTTTGCTGTACCAGTGTCGTGGGTCCCTGGAGCTGTGGCACATCCTGTTCACAGTACTGGACAACCTGGACAAAGTACATCTGATTGATTTATATATATCCATCCATTTGTAGCGCCGGAGAAAAGGAGTCGGAGGCGGAGTGTCGGACACAGGAACAGAACTTGCTTTATTGTTCGACATCAAAACACTACTCGCATAACGGCGGGAACTCTGTTAACTTTTTCTCCAGAACAAAAACAGTCCGTGCGGAACCCCGCACCCAACTCGAGGTCCCGCGGGTGAATTATGTAAACACCACACAAGCGCCCCCAGAATTCACCCATAGTCAAAATCCTTGTGCCGTGGAGGGATGATGACCCGACCCCGGCGGGTGTGCACTGTAGGGGCCGAGGGGGGCGAGGCCGCACTGTCCATTGAGTCACGGGACAAGGGCTCAGGCGGGGTCAAGGGTACCCCAGGCAGGCGCAGGGGCACAGGGCAAAGGGGACGACCCGGCGCGGGGGGAGGGCCAACCCCAAAGCTGGGCAATGTCCAGGTGCGCGGTTTGACCCTGCCACGGAAACAGTCTCGGGTCTGCCGCAATGTCCACGAGCAGGCTCTTATCCCCGTGCTCCAGGACCCTGAACGGCCCGTCGTATGGGGGCGAGAGGTCCACTTTGGGCCGCCCGACGAACAAACACAAAATCCGCAGAGACGCAGGTGATGGGCAGCCTGGCAGCTGGGTGCCATGTTGCGACGTGGGAACCGGCGCGAACCCTTTTGCGGCCTCCAGCAGGGAGGACCGTTGCCTGGCTGCGGACCAGTGCGTGGGGCGTCCGGGATGAATTCGCCGGGGACCCGCAGTGGCTGGCCGTAGACGGTTGGCGGATGAGGACAACAGGTCCTCCTTGGGGGCGCACCTGAGGCCGAGCATGCCCACGGGAGCTTATCCAACCAGTTGCGTCAAGCCGGCACGCAGGGCTGCTTTCATGGAGCGGTGGAACCGCTGCAAAGACCGTTGCCTGGCGGTGATAGGCGGTAGGCGGTGCAGCTTGACCCCCAAACTCTCAGCGACTGCGTTCCAGAGTTCAGAGGTAACTGAGGGCCACGATCTGAGGAAAGGTCGCACGGTGTCACGAGCGTGAAACCCACGTGCCGATGAACGCCGGGCCAGTCTGACGACGTTGCGGAGAGGGAAGGCTCCGGGCAGCGGGTCGTCCTGTCCACCATGGTGAGCAAGTAGGTGGAATCCGTGCGAGGGAGGAAGTGGACCTAACCAAGTCGACGTTGACGTGGTCAAACCTATAGGGGACAGCGAAGGGCTCCAAGTGGGCTTTTGGTGGCGATGCACCTTAGCCCGCTGACAGGCCACGCAGAGTCGACCCAGGCTGCACATCTTTCTTGAGACCGCCGCACACGAACTTCTGGGCCACCAGACTCACGACGGTTTCCTTTCCGGGGCTGGGAGAGGTTGTGGACCGCCTCGAAAACAGCTCTCGCCTCAGATTTGCAGGGACCAGCGGCCGAGGCTGGTCATTGAGAGGTCGCACACGCAACCTGGGACCGCCCGGGAAGTCACCAAACCGGCGTGGGGGGGAACTTCCTCCCAGGGCGCAAAACCTGTGGTCAGAAAGTCCTTGAGGGGTCCTTGTGGAGTGTGGGGGGGGCCGGTGGTCCCGGACGGCCTGGTCTGGCGCTCCCACCATGCGGGAGTAGTCAAAAGACCCAGACTGCCACAGTTGCCGACGATCGGCCCGGAGGGGAGGGCAGGTCCGCGGGGACCCCACACTTTGGATTTTGCCGGCGATGTTGTCGGGTGTCCGTAGTTTGGACTCAGAAGAGGAAACGACAGTTGGCGTTTGGGGCTTGGCGGGCGGGACCACGGGCTAGCCAAAAAAATTGGAAAAAGTTGGGCGAAAAAGTGGAGGGGTTTTATGGTTCACAACATTTGCCATGAACTCACGGGGGGGGGCCCTGTCCAATAGGGGAGCGGAAAAGTGGCGAATCGCCCAGCCCAGAGGCCGAGGAGCTGGTTATCGGGAACGGCTGTATTTGCGCTTTTTTCCCGGGGGGACCAAGCTGACGGGGGCTTGAAAAAAGGCAAAAAGGCGGTTTGCCAGGGGCGCCGCCGGGAACCCCACTGTTCGAATACGGCTTTTTCCAAACCAAAGCGTAAGGGGTCGGATTGGGCATTCGGTAGTGGAGGGGCGGGGGGAACGGGGCCCCGGTGGGTCGGGGTGGTGCCCAGACATAGCGGGCAACGGGGACTCCAGTGGCGGCCCTCGTAGCCCGCGGACAAAGGGCTTCCCAATTTCCCCTCTTCGGGGGCCGTTTCATTCCAACTCCCGGTTTGGGGGGGGCCTTGTGCTGTAAGAGCCTTCATAGGGAGGGGCGGGGCGGGGCATTTGATGTTGGGGGGGGCCGCCCGGCGGGATTTGACACAAAAACAAAAAAAAAAAACCGGTTGGTAGAAAGGTTCACCCATCCCCAGGGGGAAATCCCAGAGTGACCGAGTCCGGAGCGGGAAGGTCGGGGAAAAAAAAGCGGAGACGGCCCTCCACCTTTTGGCCGGGAAGGGTGGGCCGGGGCGGCCGTTGCGTGTCCTAGTGAAGGTGGGGGCCCGAGGGAAAAAAATGATAGAGGGCAACCCCGAAAAACCCCACATTCGCCGGGTTGATTGATCCCCGGCCATGGCTTGGCTTAAGGGTCTTTGCGAAAGAGGTCGAGGGAGGGTGCATCCAGATGTTTAATCCCTCCGAGGGAAGCTGTGCAACGGAGGGAATTTGGTCAATCCAAAAGATGAACAACAAATGGGGGGGCAAAGGTCCCTTGAGGCACAGGAATTCCATTTAAAAAACGGGCTGGAAAGATTGTGCCGCGGTTTTTTTAAAGACCCAAAACGGGGCATTCCTTCAGGGAAAAACTTTCAAAAAACAGTCCAAAACGGAGTTTGATTTACAAGCTGTCTTGGGGAACGGGTTTTTCGAGGGGGTTGGCAACGGGGACAAACCTGGTGGGATGAACAAAAACCCACGCACAAAGGGTGACCCTTGGGAGAAAAAAAAAAACAAAGATTTTTGCCTGGCCAAGGTGGGGCTGAGAAAAGTTTCCTGAATGTGTGGAAAAACGGGGGTAAAAGGCGTCGAAGGGAGGTAGTGGCGTCGTTAAGGCGGAGGTGAGGTCCACCACAACGGTCGCCAACCCCACCCCCACTCGGTTTTTAGGGAAAAACGATGGTTGTGTGGCGAGGGGGGGGGGGGGCCCCACGGGGGCTAATCCGAGCGGGGGGCGGGGGGACGGATGCCCCCAGACGCTCCATTGTTTGGGGAAACTCGGACTTTTAGCGGGACTGCTAGCTTCTCGGGGGGATCAAAGCCGTGGGCCCTGCGCGTGGATTCGGGGGGCCCCTTGGTATTTCAATTTGTGGTTGCTCGGGGAAAACCCCCCCATGTTTTAGTCGTGGCCAGAGGAGGGGGAAAAAAGTGGGGCCCGTGGTTTCAAGGGGGTGCCAGGGGAACAAAAAAAACATCCATCCCCAGGGAGGGAGTGGTTTAACGTGTTTTTTGTGCCGTCCCGATTAGCGAAACTGGAGAAGGGACCACCCATAAAGTCGGGCCTTCCATTGCGGGACGCAAAGGGGCGTGGGGACCGTGGAAAAAAAACGGGTCATGCCATCCCACCAGGGAACGGCCCCTTCGTTTCATATTCACCAGCACGGGGGGACCGGTGGGCCCACAAAAAACAAAAAAAAAATAAAGCCGGCCGAGGAAAAGAGGGAATGGGAAGAACATCCGCAGTTGGAACAAAAAGTCCCATGTGAGCGCCTGGGGGGACTTCCCGAAAACCACCCAAGTTCCACAGGTTCCTCATGCCATAAGAATCGGATAAGGGGGGGAGGGGGCCATTGTGCGGACAGTAGGGGGGTTGGGGGCCCATGGGAGTCACCGGCCAGCGGGCGTCCTCCGAAGAGGGGGCCATGGGCCGGTTTCCGGTGTGGGACCGCTCCTTTTCGGGCGCACGGGTGGTCCGGCAAAAGGGAATTTGCGGCCCGGGAAAAGGTTGTCTTGACGAAAACAGCAAGGCCGGCTCTTTCGCGCCCACGCTCACGGGGCCAGGCTGCGGAAAAACAAAGCGGGTGGCCTTTGGCGTTTTTTTCCCCGACGAGTTCAGAGTTTGGGCAGGGGAGGCGGGGACCAAAATCGATTTCGCAGAGCATCTAAACGGGGCATGGGGAAAGTAAGCAACAAAGCCTGTTGCCAGGGCCCCAAACGGCCGTTGGTTGGCCGAAACGGGGAACAAGGAGGGACGGGGAAAAAACACAGAGATTTCATCTTGCCACCCGAAGGTGAGTAACTGCGGCGGTCGCGGCCAGCGGGGGTCTCAAGGGAGAGAAGTTGGCTGGGTTTGACAGGGGAAGGAAACGGGTCGGGCCTCCCTCGGGGGCCCAAGGGCCAGGGGCTCCCAAGTGGGGACAGTGTTTACTGTTCGCGAGCCGGGCCATCTGAAACAACATTCGAGTGGGGGAATTATGCCGGAGAACAATAGTTCCATGGAAAATTGAAATTGGGCTTCTTCCGTTGCCCCAGGAGGGGTTTTAGGCTTTTCATTGTCCATGAGTTTTGGGAAGGTTTTGCTGGTTCCACCCAGTTCCATTTAATTAGCCAAACAAGGGACAAGTTCGGGGGGCCACGTTCCGGCCGTGTTGAAAAAGCTCCAAAAAAACCTTAAGAAGGGTGAGGCCTGAATCCCAGCATACTTATCTCGGGGACGGGGGGAGAAGGGGTGATGGAAAAGTTCCACTTGCTCTGGCCGCCGTTTGAAAAAGCTCCCGAGTTTGGCTGAAGGGGGGACCAAAGTGGTAAGTAACGCGGGTGGGGGAAAATCATCTGAGATCCCGCGGGAGGGGCGGGAATCCTTTTGGAAAACGCCTTTTCAGTTCGGTGACGAAACCACCGGCAGCCGCCGGGGGGGGGGGACATCTCCCCCCAAAACAACAACCTCCGGGCCAATTTGGGAGGATGGGCGGTTTTTGGCACATGTTCGGTTTCAGTTCTCGAACCAAACGGGCCGCGGGGGGAATGACGGGGTTCCAGGGGTTCCCCCCCCACCAGTGGTTTTAGCGCCGGGAAGAAAGGAGTCGGAGGGGGGGAATGTCGGACCCCCACAGGGAACAGAACTTGCTTAAATTGTTTCGACATTTTCAAAAAAAACCAACTTGTACTCGGATACAACGGCGGGAATCTGTTTAACTTTCTTTCTCCGGAAGAGGAAAAAAAAAAAAAAAAAAAACAGTCAGTGGGGGGCAGCAAACCAACGCAACCCAAACAAATCGGAGGTCAAAGCGGGTAAATTATGTAAAAAAACCACCCACCCCACAATTTTACTTCCCACTGGCTTATCGTAAGGGTTTGCGGAGTTGCTGGAATCCGATCCCCAAGGCTGTCGACGGGGGAAGGAGGCGGGGGTACACCCTTGAACTTTGCTTGGTCAGCCCAAATCGCAGGGGGGCACCACTTGAGGGACAAACAAGCTGTTTGTAATAACAATCAAAAAAATCTAGGGGCAATTTAGTGTTTTCCAATTAAAAGTTTTGCATTGTTTTTGGAATTGTGGGAGGGAAAACACAAAAACCGGAGGGGGGCAAGCTTCGTCCACTTGAAAAAAAAAACTGCTCCCTTTTTGGCCAATTGGACCATTGGCAATGTTTCTATTTAAAGGAGGGGAAAACCATGAAACAGGTAAAGGGCACTCTTTACTTATATTAAAAACAAATGTGGGGGGGGGGACGCTATACACCACTTTAACCTGTGTCTAGAGTTATATGGCATTGTCTTAATGATATAAAAAAGCAGTGGGCCCCCCAAACCATTTTTATAAAACACTGTACCGGTTCAATTTACTTTACAATTTTAGGCTACAGACTCGTGGGTGTAAAAAAGGTGGGGAGCCACCTTGTTTATCCAGTAAGGGACCTTGGCTATACCCTCTCACCGTCCTTTTCTCTCCGACTCCCTCCCCCCCCCCCCGGGTGATTTCCTCTTGGGGCGTGTCGATGCCTGGACGTAGACTTTTCCTTGTTGTTGTATTGAAGATGGTCCTTCGTATTGTAAAAAATTCCACCTGTTTAACCATTTTAGTTACTAGACAAACCCCTATGATCAGAATAAGAATAAATGAAATAAAAAATTACTTAAAAAAAACACAGTACACGTGTGGAAAACAAGAAAAACCAAGAAGGCAGGGCCTCCACTTCCATATTTCCGGTTATGGAGTACATAGCTACACAAACAATTGTTTTAAAAATTAACCACTAAATTTTTCAATAGATTAAATAACATGGTCCCAGTTTTTTGAACCATCTTTTCCTCTTCCCCACCTCTGCCTTCATTTGTTCCCACTCTGTTTGGCGGGGGGACCCACAGCAGTGAACCGGTGGATGGGTTACTATAATTTAAAAATGTTTCCAATATTGCCTTAAATAGTTTAAGGGATGTTACAGATTAGGACACGGGGAAAAATGGAACGCTTAAACACCTTTTGAGGGCTTGGGGTTTTCTCTGCAATGGGGGATGGTTCCCCACCTGTGGGTAAACGGTAATGGTGAGGGGCGGGGACAATGTCACCTGAAATGTGTGTTGATTATTGTCCAGTTTATTCGTTTGTTTTGGGTTTTTTGGGGTGGCTACACTCCAGAAACAAAAAACCTCCCGGACTTCACAAAACAGATAAAAGGATGGTCACAAGGGAAATAGGGGCAAAAAACAGGGTTTTTTGCAAGTGGCTTTGGTGGGTGATCTCTGGATTTATGCCATGGACTTGAAATTCCAGGAGGCATTAAAAGCAGGAAGTTGGTTCTCGAAAAATGACCTTTTCAAGGTCAATAGTGTGGTCATTCCCCAACAGGCCATTTCGAAAAGAGGTATTTTGTAATGGAAAAATTCCATAAAGAAACATTTTTCCACTTCAAGTGGGGGTCTATACGAAAAAAATATAATAACAGGGCGGGGGGAAGAGGCAGGCCATGTATGTTGGCCAAGTTTGGGCAAGGGAAAAGCAGTTCATTCGGACGATATTGTCCCAACGTGATAGGTGTTTGCAATTATTGGGGGCTGTTTGCATCCCCCACTGGGGTCCCGTGACGGGTTTACCCCAGGGGGACATCGCATTTGAAAAAAACCAACAAGTGGGGACAATTTTACTGATGGGAAGGGAACGAATCAAAAAACCCATTGGCCCCCTTCTGGGGGGGACCCATGGAAGTGCTTTTTCGCAAACAAAAAAACAACAAAAAAATCCGGGAGTGGAAAAGTCACCGGGGGCAATATTATTGAATTATACTGTTTCGAGCTTATATTTAAGGGATGGAATTATTGGCGATCCCCACGGGGGCCAAACCGGCCTTCCCCGTTTAAAGATTCAATTTCTGGCCGGCGGAGAGGGAGGGCCAATCGGGGCCAAAGGCCCCGGCGGCGCGACGAGACAAAAAAAAACCCACGGTTGGGGCCGGCCCCCTGGCGGGGGGGGACAAGTGGGGGGGGACCCCAGCACACCAAGGGGGGCTTGCCCAGACGGCGGGGGGGTGGTTCGGTTTTTTGGAGCAGCCGAGGTTAACCTGATTTCAATGGCGCCGAAAGCTGAGGGGCCGCTTTTGACGGGCGTTTTCGTTTTATAGCCGGCCGGGCTGTCCTCGATGAAAAACCAAAAAACCAACGCCCGGGGGAACTGTGGTTGGGCTTTTGACGATTTTACCAATTGCAGGAGCGGTTTGGTTAATAGCCGGCTGGCCCAGGCACGCCACTGAAAAGGTCCGACGCGGGGGGGAGGGCCTTCGGCGGGGGGGAGGTTGATTTGGCCCGGGGGGGGGCAGCTTCTTCGTGGTTGTTTTACACTTTTTTGGTTTTGGAGTTTCCCCGGTGTTAACATTGTTGTTTTTCTTGCGCGCAAATGGAAACAATTTAGCAAACACATTGTCATACGTACGCAAGATCTTTTTTGGTTTTACTTTTTTTAATGAGAAGAACGCCGATTTAAAACATAGTTTCCGCCCCCTAAAAAATTATTTTTTTTTTTTTAGTAAGCCCTTGTAAATCCCACACCTACCTGTCCCCAAATTTGAAACCCCACGACGGCCCTTTCTCCCCCGTCCTTTGGGCACCTTTGGGCCAAATCCCCTTTTTTTTTCCACGAGAAAAAAAAACCACAAAAACTTGCAAACTTACTCCTGAGTTGTTTCAAGCCATTGGTCCACCAATGCCAAAACAAGCCGCATTTTTGGGGCTAACACGAAAGGAAACAACGAGCCCTTTTGCCCTTCCCTTAGAGGGTAAAACTATAGAAACAAACGAGGTCCCACCTAGAGGGCAAAAAAAGTCCCCCCTTTGGCCCCAATGGTGTTAAACGTCCAACTTTTCTTTTCCCCTGCCTTGCTTCTTCGAAAAAAAATCCCCTCGAGAAAGGATTTTTTCATGGCGTGAAGTTTTTTTACAAAAAAAGGCCTTTTTTGTAATAAGTCCCCAAAAATCCAATGTTTTTTTTTTTTTTGTTGGGTTGAAAAAAACCGACTGGGGCCCAATGGGTTTTCGGCGTTTGTGGCCGCTGGGGCCCGTTTTTTTGTTTTCTTTTTTTTTTCATTATAACAATAACTAAAGAATCCATGGCATTTTTTTTTAAATGGAACAGGGGCCCTTTTCTTTAAAAAGCCCACCGTTCCGTTTTTTTTTAACCATCTTTCCAAATAGTTTGTTTCCTTCCCCTCTTTAACACAAACATGCCTTTGGGGATTCCAACCTTCGTTTTTGGTTTTGATAAATGGGGTCCACGATTTCCATCCCTTTGGCCAGTTTTGTTTTTTTTTGGTCCCCTTTTTTTTTGGTTTTTGGAAAAGTTCAAAAAGCCGCTTTTGAAATTTTCCTTTTTTTAATCGCAAAGACAGGTGGATTGGGGGGGTGTCAAAAATCAAACTGGGAAGAAAAATGGAAAAAATGTGGCGGTTTTTTTTTTGGTGGCGACTTTCCTTTGCTTAAGATAGTTTTTTTTCCCCTTTTGCAGTGGCCTCCTCGTAAATGGAAACCTTTTCGAACAAATGTCCCCCCAACCACTTGTTAAACAATAACAACCCCACTCAGAAAAATAGCCAACTTTGTTCCCCCCCCCCCCCCCCCTTAACCCCTGGCTTTGTCCCCCCCCCCTGCCCCCCCTCCCCGCAAGCCCTATGTTTTCCCCAACAACACATTTTTTGGGTTTTTTGTTTTTTTGTTTGTGGTGTTTTTTTTCGTTTGTTTTGAAAAAAGTTTTTTTAATGTTTTAGGGAAAGAAAACGGTCCCCCCCCCCCCTTCAGATTTTTTCGCTTGGGAACATACAAGTCCTGGAAACCGAAGAAAATTTCCTGCTTCACCGTTACACAAGGGGGCCCCGGTTTGAATTTTAATTTTTCGCCCCAAAGCCTTTAAAACACAGTTTGCGACGTGGGATTATCTTTTGCAGAAAGACCTCACCGTAAACAACTCCAGTGGGGTGAAATATCCAACAAAACACCAAGGCCTTGTATGTTCGAAGGTAAGTGGGAGAGAAAAGTAAAAAAAGCTTCTTTTCTTCTGAGTTTTTTGGATTTCATTATTATCGTACTTTTTTTAATACAATTTGGCCAGGAAAGGACCAACTTTCAAAAAACTTTTGTTAGTGTAAAAAAAAAAATCCAACTGAACTTTGCCTGAATGACGTTGTCTAATGTTTTAAAAAAAATGGCCAAAAGTCCCAGGTTTTTTTTTGGGAAAATAAAATGTTAAATTGCGCGATGTCCCCCCCCATGGCAAGAAATGTCCTGTTTTTTTTTTTTTTTGCCCCTAATTTGTATCACAAATCGGACCTTTTTTTAAGACATAGCAAACTGGGTTTTTTTTTTTTGAATTTACGGGGCCCCAAAGTCCCCCCCAATGATACCTCACTACTTAAAATCAAGACTACAATTTTAATATTTATTCGTCCCATCTTTTTTTTCCAAGTAAAAAGTACTTACCCCTGCCTTTTTAAGTAAAATCCTTTTATCTTTAAAATTATCTTTTTTTTAGTAATCTTTAATTTAGTTAATTACCTTACCTGCCCAGTATCCCTTGTTCCTTCCTTTTTCCTTTTTTCGGCTTAAATCAAAAAAAAATCCCCCGTTTTTTAGGGGTCCGCCATAGGGGTGTCATTCTTTTTTTTTTGCCCTTTTAAGCCCTATCTCCATGGGGCAAAGCTTTTCCTCTCCCAACCCCAACTGGCCCTCCATGTTCCCCTTCCCTCCAAACCACATCCCATACCCTTCCCCCTCCTTGGTTCCCCCTTTCCTTTTTGCCCTGGCAGCCTCCCATCCCCTCAAGCACCCCTTCCCACCATATACTCAAACTCTCCTCCCCGCCTCTGGAAACTGGTCCAACCATCGAAGTCCCTTTTTAGGACCTCTCTCCGAAAAAATCTTTTTTCTCCCAAAAACATCCACTTTTTTTTTGGCTGGTCCCCCCCCCTGTTAAATGGGAGGCTTCATTTTTTCTAATCCCCCTAAATCCCGACCTGCTCACTCCCCGGCAAGAAAACCCGTCAAAAACATCTTTCCATTTTTTTCCCCCTGCCTCCCCTCCAGTTTTTTCTGCGTCCCTGTTTGTTTTTTTGTTTTTCTTTCGGTGCCCAACCCCGTCTTCTAATATCCCGTTAACATCATGGCCCCCGGCCCCCCCCCTCACCACTTGTTTTTTTTTATAATTTTTGGCCTTTCATCCCTAGCAAGAGCAACTCCCTTTTTTGTCAAAACAATAACCAACACCCAGAAACCTTTTCGCCAGCTGTTTTTGTTTTTTTTTTTTTTTTTTTCCAACCCCCCTGGCCTTTGGAACCCGTTTTTCTTTTCTTTGTTTTTTTTTTCCCCCCCTTTCCAAACTTTCCCCTGACCACACTCCTCCATTGGCTCTTGTACAAATTGTTTTGACCCAGTTTATGAAAGTCCCGTCCACCCTCGCTAAAAAATCCCTCTTCCCTTCTCCCGGTAAAGCCCTCACCCTTTCCCCCCTCTACTTTCTCTTCCCCAAAAACGCACATCAATATTTGGTTTTTTTTTTTTTTAACTTTGGCCTTTAATCCCCCTTTTTCCATTTCCTCTCCCCTTTTTTTCCAGTGGCAAAATGTTCCCCTTCCATCTTTTCCCAAATGTTTTCCCTCCTGCCCATGCTCCCCCCCCCTGCTTTTTCACTGCTATTAAACCAATAAAAATCCATCTGCGAACATCATTGGTCCCAAGGGGATTTCCCCAGTTTTCCCTAACCACCTCAAAATCCTGGTCCCAGCCTCTCCCATACCACTGCAAAAACAGGAAAGGGGGCTTCATAAGCCTTGATTCCCCGATGGCAAGTTCCCACCTCCACCTTAAATGCATCTTTGTCCCCCCAACAAAACCTAAAGGCACACCTCAACCATTGTTTTTTCTTTGGCTGCCCATCATAACATGTTCCTGTTAAAACTAATTTTTAACAAAACTTTCTCGCCCACCCAGACCCTCAACCCCATGCCAAGTAACCACAGTTGTTCCCCCTCCCTCCCTTGGTAACTCTGTCCCCCATAGGCCCCCCTTTTTTTTTCCCTCCTGAAATTCCCCACAAAAGACCCACAAAATGGTAAACTCCCCTTCTGACCCTTCTCTTAAACTTTTTTCCCCACCCGAGCAATCCTCAAGCAAATATGCATCTGTGGGTAAACTCTTTTTTTCCTAAGCATGAACCCCAACTGGTTTTTTTTCTCGCAGATCTTTTTTTAATTTCCTGTCCTGAAAAGTCGAGCCCCTCCCCTTTACTCTTTCCCCCTTTTTCCCATAAAAACCTCATTTGTGGTGGCTCAACTCCCAAACTTTTTAATTTTCCCTCTATAGTTTCCCCCCACAAGCCTTCTGGAAAACAACCCCCCTTTGTTTCCCCTTAAAAAATAATGGAACTAGAACACTTTTTTTTCCCCCCCCTCCATTTCCTTTTTCAAGGCATCGTTTTTCCCCGCCCCGCTAGTATTCTGTTTTTTTTGAAAATTAAGTTTTTGGGGGGGTTCAAAAACTCCACAGCCCCCCTCCCCGTCCCCTCCAATGCTTCCATTACCTTCCTAACCGGTAGAAAAATGTTTCCCCATCCAGGAAAACCCAACCCCTGCCCCCTTCCCCCCCCTTTTTTTTTTTTTTTCCCCAAAATTCCTTTTTGTAATGCCTTTCTGGTAACTTCCCCCCTTAGTAAATCAAATTGGCCCACCTTTTTTTTCCTAGTCCTTCCACCTTTCTTGCCCTCTTCACTTTCCCCTTTCTCCTCTTTCCCATTTCTTTCATTCCAATCAAAACTTCGCAAAGGAACTTTCCTTTTCTTTTCCCAATCCTATTTTTTACAAACACTAACTGGGCCACAAAGTCAACACCTTTTGTCCCCATCCTTCTTATCCTTAATTCACCTTTAAACCCTGCCCCTGCAACATCCGTCCCATCTCCTTATCCCCTCCTGGTCCCCCCCATGGGCCCCAAACCTGTAAGAATCCTGTTTTTTTTTCCCCTTCCTTTCCCCCCTTTTTTCCTGTAAAAACAAACCTGGGTTTTGGGTACAATTGTCCCTTTCATCTGCCATCTTTGGTTTTTTTTTTAGCCTTTGCAAACCCTTCCTTAACCCTTGTTGGCCCTAACGTCCCGCATCTCCGAGTAAAACCCCTTTTTTGCCTCTCCTCCATTCCCTTTTTTCTTCAAGTAAAATCCCCAACTTTCCCTTTTTCTCGCTTAATCCTTTCTTTCCTTGTCCAAAAATGAACTCCCCCTGTTATTTTTTTTGGGGTTTTTCCAACCACCAAAGTTCCCTCCCTTCCTTCCCTTTTTCCGACCAAGAGACAACACCAAGTAAAAACTCTCCTGCCCTGTCCCTCTGTCCTTGATTACACTTGGCTTGTCCGTAAGTCCCCCAGTCCCCCCCCCCCCCCTTTTCCCGGGAGCTTCCTGGCTTGTCCCCACCGATAAGCCTTGTTTTTTTTCCTCTTTTTTTCCCAAAAGTCAGCCACAACACATTTCTTTCTCCCCTTTCCTCAGCCTTCCACCACATGGTTTTTTTCCCTCTGCCTAACCGCCTTGTCCCCCCCCTTCCTTTAAAATCTTTCCCCTTAACCCCACCAACCCAGAGTTCCCCCCCCCCAAATCCCCTACACCCAGTAAACAATCCTATGCTGTCCCCGAGCCTACAACTCTCCCCCTACCACTACTTTTTTATATCCAGTAAATCTTTTCCTTCAGAAATTTACAAATGGTCCTTGCACAAAATATAATCCCCCCACCTGCGTGCTTTCTACTCCGCTCCCTTTGTAAAGCTCCTAATAAATGTTTTCCCTTCCTCCCCTCTTCTTGGAATAAGTGGGTTCCTACAGTCCCCAATTCTCCCTCCCTTTTTTTTGTGCAAAGTCCACCACGCCATCTGGTCCCCCCCCTAACAAGTTCCCCTTTTTTCCCCTGGATGGCCGTAACTTTTAACCCAATCCTTTTTTCACCTCCCCGTTTTTTTTTTGTTCCCTTTAACCAATAATTGTTCTTAAAACAATCTCTTGCAAACCAATCAACACCTTTTTCCTCTCGCTGGGGTTTCCGGGGGATGGCTTTTCAGAACTCACTTCCCATCTAGTTCCCTTTCAGAAAATTTTTCCTCTTTCCCACTCCTAGGTTCCCAAAATCCTAACCCTGTGGGGGGGGGCAAAAATAAAGGCTGCCTTTACCAACATTTCATAAACCATCAACCACCCTCATTTTTTCAAATTTTAGTCCCCCCCCCCCCCCCCCCCTTCCATCCACTCAATCCTGATACTCTTGTTCAACCTCCAAGGAACTTTTTAGAAGCCATCCTTCCTTTCCTTTTAAAAAAATACCCCTAACTCCCCCCAATTTTCTCTTTCCCCAATCTACTCCAATGGTAAAAAAAAATAAATTTTAAAACCCTGCTTCCCTTAAACTTTTTTTTTTAGCCTTTAACTAATTAACTCTACCCTCTTTTTCCCCCCTTCTCTCTTGGAATGCAGAAGTCACACATGTCAACCTTTCTTCGCAATTTCATCAAGTCAACCCCACTTTCCCCTAAGCCTTTTTTTTTCCCCCTGTCCCCCCAATCAGTCCGAACATCCCAAGTCCCCTACACTCCAGTTTTTTTTGTAGGCCTTTCTGGGTGCCCAATTCCTCTGTTTTCTTTTTTGTGGACGACGGAAATCGGGGGTTTTTCCCCTCCTCTTTTCCCTTTTGGTCCTTCGACCCCCAGTTTTCTTGAAATTAATTTCCCACTGGAAGTTGCCCCCCTTGCCCAGTTTAACAAGTTACGGGGCCGTTGGCCTTTGTTAACCCGGGGCCAACCGACCGATCCTGTCAAATGGGGAATTTCTTTTAGTAATGAACGCTGGATAAAGAAAGTTTTTTTTTTTTTTATTTACCATGTTTATTTTTCATGATAAAAAAGTTAAAATATCCCCTACCTACTATAGTTTTTTTTTTTGTTTTTTTGTTTTTTTTTTTTTTGTTTTTTTTTGCTGTTTTAAGGAATTGTTTTTTTTTTTTTTTTATCATGCCCAATTTTTGGTTTTCCTGGTTTTAGTCCGTAGTCCCCCCCCCCCCCCCCCCTGAAATTGCCCTCCCCCACATCCCTTTGTGGAGCTGCGTGCGTGTTTTTTCCTTTAAGTGGGGGTGACCCACGTTGGTACCCAGCTTGGGGAGGTGAAAAATGCCCCCCCCCTGGCCCCCCCGACCTCCAAGAATGATGCCCCCTGAATCCCGGGAAGCGATTGGGTCCTCCAATCCCCCTGGGCCTCAAGCAATGTTTTTTCCCTTCTGAATTTCTTTTCCAGCATATCTCCCCCTCCACAAACCGGGGAGGAGATTACACCTTCCTACTACCGCAGAAAAAACCCCAAAGGCCCCAAATAACAATGTTCCCTTTAAAACAATTTGCCCCTGCCTTTTTTTTTTTTTCCCCCTTCTTGTGGGGGTTTTATCAGACCACTCTTTTTTGCGGCCCTTTGAAGAAATATGTTCCTTATGTTTTTTTTTTTGTGGGTGGGCCCTGTTTTTTTTTTGGTGGTAGCCCAATCTGGTGTCAGGCAATTTTTTCCCCCCATTTGTTGTTAAAAACCATGGAAACCCCTTTTTTTTTGGACCTAAATAAATGCAAATAAAAAAGAGCAGACCCCAGGGACTAACACCACTTTTTTTTCCAGGCAGTCCCCCCTGAGGGTTAGCCGAACTTCTCACAGTGGTGGGGTTCCCTCCCTCTGTTCCCCCTTGCCCGGAAAAGAACAATTTTTTTTTTTGGGTTTTGTTTTTTGAGTGTTTCACTCCTCCTTTACCAAGTCCCCCCCCCCCTCAGGCCCTTTTTGTCCTGGAAACTGTTTTTTTTCCTAGAAAATCTCTGAAAAAACCCTCAAAATTAATTTTGTTTTTTTGTCCCCCAACAGTTTTGTTTTTTTTTGTTTTTTTTATGGCCCGGATGCCCCCTTCCTGACCCGCAAACCCCTAAATGCCCATTTTTATCCGGCCCCTTTGGGACCGGCCCCTAAAAAAACAGAAATGGCACTGGTTTGGTTTTTTGTGGCCCCCCAAAATAATTTTTACCAATGTGCCAAATTATGAATCCACAATTTTTATCTGTTTTGAAATTTCCCAACATAAACCGTTTTGTTGAGGGCGGCCAAAACTTTTTTAGCAATCGATCCCGCCCAACCAATTTTTTTTAGCCTGGCACTTCTCACCTGTGGTTCCCTGCTCTTTTCCCCATTCCAAAAACTTTAATTCCATGAAACTATCCTTTGGCAAAATGAAAATAAAGTTGCGACCTCTCCCTTGAAAAGAAACCCCTCTTTGGACCAAGTCCTGGCGCTTTGCAAAAAACATAACAACAAAACAAACACCCCGAAATGTGTACCGGAATACACGTGGTGATAGAGGATTCCCAACTTCAAAACATGTATTTTTGGGTTTTTTTTTTTTTTCAACTTGCCCATTTTTTTTTGGGAAGGTGTGTGGAGGCCATGGCAAAAAAAAATGTTTTTTGCTAAGGGGCACGAAAGCTTTGGGAAGAAAAATTCGCCCCGTTTGGAAAGGGTCCCCCCATTTCCAAACCCACTCTGGGGGCCGCAGCGAATTTCCCCCTTCCTTGGATAACTTTCCTTTTATGGAATATAAAGAAATCTGTGTGAGCTTCCCAAAACCCGTCAAAAAGTCCGCGAGTTAAGGGCCCGTTGTGCTTTTGATTTGTTTTTTTTTATAACTTTTTCCTTTTTCTTGGAAGTTGGGGTAAGGCCCCTTTCTTGTCCTCTTTTTCAAACTGAAGCCCTTTTCCCCCCGTTTCGAAAAAAAAAATTTTTTTTTTTAATAAAGGATGGTTTGTGGGTCCCATGGGAATCCCCTGCCCCTTCCAGTTTCCTGGCCCTTTTTAAAGGCCCGTGGGGCCCGCCCACAAAACCGGCGGCCTTTGAAAATTAGGAAGGCCGCAACACTTGGCGCATCAAATCCCCCCCTGAAAAAAACTGATTAAAACCGCGGTAAAATTTTAAATAGGGAAACCCTGGGAGATTGACTGGTCCCCCCCCCCCCCCCTAAACCCCAGAATCGTTGCTTTTTTTTACAATGCCCCTCTTTTTTCCCTTCCCCCGCACTTCCGTCCCCCCTCCCCCCCCCATGACCGCAAAACCTTCCCGTGTTTAAAAAACCGACCAACGCCTGTCCCCGCCCGACCTACCCCGTAAGCCAGCCCCGTTTTTTTTTTTTTACTGAAATTCCTGTTTTTTTGCTTGGTTTTTTGGGAACCCTGAAACTTTCCCTGGTAAAACTGACATTGGGAAACGAAAATAAAAGGCCCCCCCTTTATTTCCCCCTCACTCCCCCTTTACCGGTTTTTTCACCTAAAAGGGTCCCCCCTGGCAATTTTGGGTTTTCCCCTGCCCTCCGAGTCCCCCCCCCCCCCCCCTTCCCCCCCCCCCCCCCCCCCCCTCCCAAATTTTTTTTTGAACAATTGTTTTTTTTTTTTTTTTGTATTTTTTTTTTTTAACTCAATTTTTTTTTGCCACGCCCCTGTTTGGGGGGGTTAAAAAATTTTTTGGGCGCTGAAAAATGAACCGAGAATTGTAACCAAAAGAATCCAAGTTCCCCATTTTTTCAAAAAATAAAAAAGAATGTTGTCCGACCTTGGAAAATGAAAAAAATGCAAAACGGAAAAACCTTAATTGTTTATTTTTTTCCCTTTGACCGGAAAACCAATTTGTCCAACAATACCCTGTTTTAAAAAAACCAATCCCCCGCGGCTCCGGGGGGTTTTTGGGGGACCCCTTGTTTTTATATGGGAATAAAAGTGGAAAAATGGATTGGACCCCTCTTGATTTTTTTGCCCCCACCTGGTGGGAGAGGTTGGAACAAAAATCCGTTTGGTTTGTATACCTTTTTTTTTTTTTACCCCCCGGGCTTGTGTCTTGTAAACCGTTTAAAAGGGTTTTTTTTCATTCCAGTTGGGAAAACCTAAGGAAAGGGCCAGGCTTTTCCTTCCGCGTTTTGGGTGGGGGTGGAATTGGGTTTCCCCCCCCCCCGAAAAACCTGTTTGTTTTTTTTCCCTCCCTTTCCTGCCCGATGCACCAAACAGCAGTTTTCAGAGAAAACCCACCCCTTTAAAAAAATGGAAGTCCTTTAAGGGAAACCACTTGGAAGGCCCGCCCTTTCCCACCTGGGGAAACTCAATTTTGGTTTCACTTGCTGGGGAAACTTTCAAAATGCTTCCACGTGGAACCAATTAACAGTAAACCTGAAGGGCTTGGGTTTTTTGGGGAAGAACCGATTACACCCCGAGTGCAGTGGTTCCTTGGTTCATTGGACCTTTTCGATTCACGACTTGGAAACTCGCACAATAAACGCTCCAATTAAAGAGTTTTTTTGTTTAGAATCCATGTGCTTTTTGAAAGACGCCAACAGAAAATTCATCCTGTAAAAAACAAGAATGCAATAGTTAAAGGGCCCAGCAACCCCAAACCCCCGTCTTATTAAAATTCAAAACCTGTACCCAGAAAATTCCTGTTCCCCAAAGGTAATGAACAAGAATCCCGTTGAAACCTTGGGGGAGTTCCCCAACAGTCCCCCCCCCCCCCCCACTGGAAAAAAAAAAAGGCCCCAGAACTTAACTGCCCGGCCAAAGTGTGGGACCCCCGACCTCCCTGACAAACCGGTCCCCCCCCCCCCCCCCCCCCCGTACAGGGAACCAACCACCCTCTTCCAGTAAAAAAAAGGTTTTTTTTCGGTTTGTCACGGGTTTACTCCCCCGAAGGCCAAAAACCCAACCACGGACCTCTCCCCCCCGAAGGACAATTGTTCCACAAACACCTTCCTGAAAAGTCCAACAAAACTTTTTAAGACTGGAAATGGGCCCTGTTTTTTTTAGCTTCCCCGTAAAACCCTCAACTAAACCCCTGCACGAGGTTGGTAAAGAAGCTTGGGTTCCCCCACTTTGTTTCAATTATGGCAAGGAAATTGAAAAACAATCAAAATCTGCCTTTCTCCTTTTGAAATCGTTATAAAGCCTCCGTCCCCCTCCAGCCCAACCCCCTGGATAGAACCCTTAAAGGGAAGCTTTGAAGGATTTGTGTGTTTTTTTTTGTTTTTTGCCTCTGTAGTTTTGGAACCACTCTGAACCCCCCCCCTTTCCTTAAAAAGGGGGAAACCACCCCCTTGGTCCCCCTGCCCAATCAAGGCAGCAATTGGTCCCCCCTTTCCTCTGTTCCACGGCAATGTTTTAAGAAGGTTTTAACAAACCATCCACAAAGCCTT
>NW_026907445.1:0-18988 GCF_019802595.1 Syngnathoides biaculeatus
CTGCTTTGGCTGTAAAAAAGTTACAAAAACATGAATATTTCCAAAACTAAAGCTTTTCTGTGGTTCCAAAGGCGTAAATGTTGTGTGGTGAAGAGTTCTATAGAAAACATGCATAAAATTGGTGTGTGGGTTCATATCCCGCTGATCACTCCACTCCCATTCATCCCTGACTTTTCCTTCCTTTTCATCTTTTTTGCACCATTCTTGCCATTCATTCTTTTGTCTTTTCTTCCATTGTTATACTCCCTCTCTTTTCTTAATTTCACACTTTCCCACATCATCCTTTCCTTTTTCATGCCTTATCTTCTCTTCCATCCTTCCAGCCGTTCGTAACTTCAAAATGTTGCCGTGTACATCGGGAACTGATCCCCAACAAACAAATTGACAAAAACAAAACTTTCTCATCTTTCTTTTACACCGCCTTGAAGAATTTACGGGCCCACGCACGCAAACACGCAAGCACGTGACGTCACGCATGGTGCCACCCACATATGTGTGTCAACTACTATTACTATGATTGTATGGTGGCCCCGTGGATCAGCGGTTAGGGTATTGGCCTAGTCAGCCAGGGTTTGTGGGTTCAAATCCCACAAGGGCCTCAACTCCAACCGTTCCCTTCCTTATTAATTTCAGTTTTCATTGAAATCGTCTTTTATCAAAAGTGCTCCAAACTAACTGGAATCAAGCAAAAGTGTTGATTTTTGAGCTGTTTTAATTATTTTTATTATTTTTTTTTTTTTTGGGAGAAAAGACTTGGGGTGAGGAGGAGGCGACGCTTCGTAGCCGACCAACTGTTGACTGCTAACGCTAGCTAACCTCTATGGCTATCTGCACTTTTAGCTCATCTTTTCATCCACCATCATCCATCATTCGTAACTTCAAAATGTTGTCGTGTTCATCGGGAAGTCAACCCCAACAAACAAATCAACAAAAGAAAACTTTCTCATCGCTCTGTCAATGCCCGAACACACAAATACGCATGTGACGTCACGCACGGTCCCGCCCACGTGTGTCAACCTTCTCAAGTATGAGCCGTGTTGACCGTGGGTCAGTGGTTAGAGCGTTGCTTTCGTAATCCAGAGGTTGTGGGTTCATATCCCGCTGATCACTCCACTCCCATTCATGCCTGACCTTTCCTTCTTTTTCGCACCATTCTTGCCATTCATCCTTTTGTCTTTTCTTCCATTGTTATACTCCCTCTCTTTTCTTAATTTCACACTTCCCACATCATCCTTTCCTTTTTCATGCCTTATCTTCTCTTCCATCCTCCTGCCCGTTCGTAACTTCAAAATGTTGCCGTGACATCGGGAACTCATCCCCAACAAACAATTGACAAAAACAAAACTTTCTCATCTTTCTTTTACACCGCCTTGAAGAATTTACGGGCCCACGCACGCAAACAGGCAAGCGCGTGACGTCACGCATGGTGCCACCCACATATTTGTGTCAACTACTATTACTACGGTTGTATGGCGGCCCCGTGGATCAGTGGTTAGGGCATTGGCTTAGTAAGCCAGGTTTTGTGGGTTCGAATCCCACTAGGGTCTCAACTCCAACCGTTCCCTTCCCCATTAATTTCAGTTTTCATTGAAATCGTCTTCTATCAAAAGTGCTCCAAACTAACTGGAATCAAGCAAAAGTGTTGATTTTAGAGCTGTTTTAATTATTTTTATTAATTTTTTATTTTTGGGAGAAAAGACTTCGGGTGAGGAGGAGGCGACGCTTCGTAGCCAACCAACTGTTAACTGCTAACGCTAGCTAGCCTCTATGGCTATCTGCACTTTTAGCTCATCTTTTAATCCACCATCATCCATCATTCGTAACTTCAAAATGTTGTCGTGTTCATCGGGAAGTCAACTCCAACAAACAAATCCACAAAAGAAAACTTTCTCATCGCTCTGTCAATGCCCACGCACGCAAATACGCATGTGACGTCACGCACGGTCCCGCCCACATGTGTGTCAACCTTCTCAAGTATGAGCCATGTTGACCGTGGGTCAGTGTTACAGCGTTGCTTTCGTATTCCAGAGGTTGTGGGTTCATATCCCGCTGATCACTCCCATTCATCCCTGACTTTTCCTTCCTTTTCATCTTTTTTGCACCATTCTTGCCATTCATTCTTTTGTCTTTTCTTCCATTGTTATACTCCCTCTCTTTTCTTAATTTCACACTTTCCCACATCATCCTTTCCTTTTTCATGCCTTATCTTCTCTTCCATCCTTCCAGCCGTTCGTAACTTCAAAATGTTGCCGTGTACATCGGGAACTCATCCCCAACAAACAAATTGACAAAAACAAAACTTTCTCATCTTTCTTTTACACCGCTTTGAAGAATTTACGGGCCCGCGCACGCAAACACGCAAGCACGTGACGTCACGCATGGTGCCACCCACATATTTGTGTCAACTACTATTACTCTGAATGTATGGCGGCCCCGTGGCTCAGCGGTTAGGGCATTGGCCTACTGAGCCAGGGTTTGTGGGTTTGAATCCCACTAGGGCCTCAACTCCAAGCGTTCCCTTCCCTATTAATTTCAGTTTTCATTGAAATCGTCTTTTATCAAAAGTGCTCCAAACTAACTGGAATCAAGCAAAAGTGTTGATTTTGGAGCTGTTTTAATTATTTTTATTTTTTGGAGAAAAGACTTCGGGTGAGGAGGAGGCGATGCTTCGTAGCCGACCAACTGTTGACTGCTAACCCTAGCTAGCCTCTATGGCTATCTGCACTTTTAGCTCATCTTTTTATCCACCATCATCCATCATTCGTAACTTCAAAATGTTGTCGTGTTCATCGGGAAGTCAACCCCAACAAACAAATCAACAAAAGAAAACTTTCTCATCGCTCTGTCAATGCCCGCGCACGCAAATACGCATGCTACGTCACGCACGGTCCCGCCCACATGTGTGTCAACCTTCTCAAGTATGAGCCGTGTTGACCGTGGGTCAGTGGTTAGAGCGTTGCTTTCGTAATCCAGAGGTTGTGGGTTCATATCCCGCTGATCACTCCATTCCCATTCATGCCTGACCTTTTCATCTTTTTTGCACCATTCTTGCCATTCATCCTTTTGTCTTTTCTTCCATTGTTATACTCCCTCTCTTTTCTTAATTTCACACTTTCCCACATCATCCTTTCCTTTTTCATGCCTTATCTTCTCTTCCATCCTTCCTGCCGTTCGTAACTTCAAAATGTTGCCGTGTACATCGGGAACTCATCCCCAACAAACAAATCGACAAAAGCAAAACTTTCTCATCTTTCTTTTACACCGCCTTGAAGAATTTACGGGCCCACGCACGCAAACACGCAAGCATGTGACGTCACGCATGGTGCCACCCACATATTTGTGTCAACTATTATTACTATAATTGTATGGCGGCCCCGTGGATCAGCGGTTAGGGCATTGGCCTAGTGAACGAGGTTTTGTGGGTTCGAATCCCACTAGGGCCTCAACTCCAAGCGTTCCCTTCCCTGTTAATTTCAGTTTTCATTGAAATCGTCTTTTATCAAAAGTGCTCCAAACTAACTGGAATCAAGCAAAATTGTTGATTTTTGAGCTGTTTTAATTATTTTTATTAATTTTTTATTTTTTGGAGAAAAGACTTCGGGTGAGGAGGAGGCGACGCTTCGTAGCCGACCAACTGTTGACTGCTAACGCTAGCTAGCCTCTTTGGCTATCTGCACTTTTAGCTCATCTTTTCATCCACCATCATCCATCATTCGTAACTTCAAAATGTTGTCGTGTTCATCGGGAAGTCAACCCCAACAAACAAATCAACAAAAGAAAACTTTCTCATCGCTCTGTCAATGCCCGCGCACGCAAATACGCATGTGACGTCACGCACGGTCCCGCCCACGTGTGTCAACCTTCTCAAGTATGAGCCGTGTTGACCGTGGGTCAGTGGTTAGAGCGTTGCTTTCGTAATCCAGAGGTTGTGGGTTCATATCCCGCTGATCACTCCCATTCATCCCTGACCTTTTCATCTTTTTCGCACCATTCTTGCCATTCATTCTTTTGTCTTTTCTTCCATTGTTATATCCCTCTCTTTTCTTAATTTCACACTTTCCCACATCATCCTTTCCTTTTTCATGCCTTATCTTCTCTTCCATCGTTCCAGCCGTTCGTAACTTCAAAATGACCGTGTACATCGGGAACTCATCCCCAACAAACAAATTGACAAAAACAAAACTTTCTCAACTTTCTTTTACACCGCCTTGAAGAATTTACGGGCCCACGCACGCAAACACGCAAGCACGTGACGTCACGCATGGTGCCACCCACATATTTGTGTCAACTACTATTACTATGATTGTATGGCGGCCCCGTGGATCAGCGGTTAGAGAATTGGCTTAGTGAGCCAGGTTTTGTGGGTTCGAATCCCACAAGGGCCTCAACTCCAACCGTTCCCTTCCCCATTAATTTCAGTTTTCATTGAAATCGTCTTTTATCAAAAGTGCTCCAAACTAACTGTAATCAAGCAAAAGTGTTGATTTTGGAGCTGTTTTAATTATTTTATTTTTTGGAGAAAAGACTTCGGGTGAGGAGGAGGCGACGCTTCGTAGCCGACCAACTGTTGACTGCTAACGCTAGCTAGCCTCTATGGCTATCTGCACTTTTAGCTCATCTTTTCATCCACCCATCTTTCCTTCTTCATTTCCATATTTCCTTCCTTTTCATCCACCGGTCTTTCCTTGAGTCCTTCCTTTCCTTCTCTTCTACCCATCTTTCCTTTAGATCCTTCCCTTTTCATCTTCTCTTCCATCCTTCATTTCCTCCATATTTGTCCCTTTTCACCACCCGTCTGTTCTTGTTCATCCTTCTTCTTCTTTTCAATCTTCTCTTCTATCCTTCATTCTATATTTCTTTCCTTGAGTTCATCCTTCTTTTCCATATTTCCTTCTCTTCTCATCCACCCGTCTTTCCTTCAATCCTTCCCTTCCTTATCATCTTCTCTTCCATCCTTCATTTCCATATTTTCCTCGCTTTTCATCTTTCCTTCCCTTTTCCTTGAGTTCATCCTTCATCTTCCATCTTTCCTTGAGTTCATCCTTTCCTTCTTTTTCATCTTTTCATCACCCATCTTTCCTTTATTTCCATAATTCTTTCCTTGAGTTCATTCTTTTCCATATTTCCTTCCCTTTTCATCCACCCGTCTTTCCTTGAGTCCATCCTTTCCTTCTCTTCCGTCCTTCATTTCTTCCATCTTTTTCTTCTCATTCTTTCTTTTTCATCCTTCCATTCCAGCCGTGTTTTTCTTGTCCTTCCTTTACCTTCTTTTCATCTATTTATCCACCCATCTTTCCTTTATTTCCATTTTACCTTCCCTTTTCATCCACCCATCTTTTCCATATTTCCTTCTCTTTTCATCCACCCATCTTTTCCTTCCTTCTTTCCATATTTCCTTCCCTTTTCATCCACCCGTCTGTTCTTGTTCACCTCCTTCTCTCATCTCTCTTCCATCCTTCATTTTCATATGCTTTCCTTGAGTTCATCCTTTCCTTCTTTTCATCACCCCCTTTCCTTTCCTTCATTTCCATATTTTTCTCCTTTTCATCAACCCGTCTTTCCTGAGTCAACCTTTCCTTCTCTTCCGTACTTCATTTCTTCCATTCCACCCGTGGTTCCTTGTTAATCCTTTACCTTCTTTTTCATTTATTTATCCACCCATCTTTCCTTTTTCCATTTTACCTACCCTTTTTACCACCCATCTTTTCCATATTCCTTCTCTTTTCATCCACCCATCTTTTCCTTCCTTCATTTCCAATTTCCTTCCTTTTCATCCACCCATCTGTTCTTTGTTCATCCTTCTCTTCAATCTTTCATTTCCATATTTCTTTCCATGAGTTCACCCCTTCCTTCTTTTCATCTACCCATCTTTCCTTCCCTTTTCATCCACCCGTCTTTCCTTGAGTCCATCCTTTCCTTCTCTTCTGTCCTTTATCCTTTACCATCTATTTATTCACCCATCTTTCTTTTATTTCCATCCCTTTTCATCCACTCATCTGTCCTTCAGTTCATCCTTTCCTTAGTAATCCTACTTTATCCCCCTATTCATTTTCCGTTTGGTCATTTCCACCAAATCATGTCATTGTTACCCTTCTTGAACCCTTTTATCGGCAATGTTCTTCCTTCTTTACCTTGTCCAGGGAATTATCCAGCTTTCAATGTAGTTGAATACAATTCCTGCCTTTTATTCCATTCCATTTCGATTGCTGTATTTGCACTCCTCTTTTCTTCAGTCCCTTCTATGTTATTTTTCTCTTCCTTCCAATTTTAGAGTCCAATTAATGTCGCCTTTTGTTAGGAGGAGAGGACTCCACACAGGGAGGGGGCGGGGCTCAACCGGATCCTCAGAACGCGAAAGGCCTCACGCCTCTCCCAACTGACTCATGTGCTGTCCCCTTTGTCTCAGCCTTTCTGCTCTACTTTTAACCTCGGAACTTCAAAATGTTTGCCGTGTACACCTGGAATTCACCCCCCCAAACAACTCGACAAAAAAAAAAACTTTTCTCATCTTTCTTTTTACACCGCCTTGAAGAATTTACAGGCCCCGCACGCAAACACGCAAGCACGTGACATCACGCATGGTGCCCACCCGCATATTTGTGTCAACTACAACCCTATGATGGTATGGTGCTCTCGTGGCTCAAGGGTTAGGGCATGACACCAGTGAGCCTGGGTTGTGTGAGTTCGAATCCCACTAGGGCCTCAACTCCAACCATTCACTTCTCTTCCCTATTAACTTCTGTTTTCATTGAAATCGTCTTTTATCAAAAGTGCTCCAAACTTTTGATTTCTTCAAAAGTACTCGATACCACTCAAACAAAAGTACTCTCATCTTCATTTAGCAAAAGCACTTGAAATACGCATGCTACGTCACGCACGGTCCCGCCCACATGTGTGTCAACCTTCTCAAGTATGAGCCGTGTTGACCGTGGGTCAGTAGTTAGAGCGTTGCTTTCGTAATCCAGAGGTTGTGGGTTCATATCCCGCGGATCACTCCAATCCCATTCATTCCTGACCTTTCCTTCTTTCATCTTTTTCGCACCATTCTTGCCATTCATCCTTTTTGTCTTTTCTCCATTGTTATACTCCCTCTCTTTTCTTAATTTCACACTTTCCCACATCATCCTTTCCTTTTTCATGCCTTATCTTTCTCTTCCATCCTTCCTGCCGTTCGTAACTTCAAATGTTGCCGTGTACATCGGGAACTCATCCCCAACAAACAAATTGACAAAAACAAAACTTTCTCATCTTTTCTTTTTCACCCGCCTTGAAGAATTTACGGGCCCACGCATGCAAACACGCAAGCATGTGACGTCACGCATGTGTGCCCACCCACATAATTTGTGTCAACTACTATTACTATGATTGTATGGGCGGCCCCGTGGATCAGCGCGGTTAGGGCAATTGGCCTAGTGATCCAGGGTTTTTGAGTTCGAATCCCACTAGGGCCTCAACTCCACCATTCGTTCTCTTTCCCTAATTAACTTTCTGTTTTCATTTAAATCGTCTTTTATCAAAAGTGCTCCAAACTTTTGATTTCAAAAGTCCTCGATACCACTCAACAAAAGTCTCTCACTCTTCATTTAGCAAAAGCACTTGAACTTTTTTTTCCTCAAACTACTCTTAAGATCTTATTTTACTTGACTAATCTTCATTTCTAGAAAGAAAGAACAACCTCTCCGAAAACAAAATTACAATTGCGCATTTCACTTTTCATCCGGGTTTTTCCTCTCCACTTCTTTTTATCGTGCCCACTTCGCCTTTGATTTCGAGTGAGGAATTCGAGTCTCCAGGATTTTCCGACATGCATTGCGAAAGATATCCTTCGTTTGCTCTTTCCGGGTTGCTTGAAAGAGCAAATGGAGAAACGACTGGTAACTTCAATTCAAGTGTGTGTACATTTGCCACTTCCGCGGATCTCTCGCGGTGAACTTATAAAATAACTTTAGCTTGAACGTTCGTAACTTCAAAATGTTGTCGTGTTCATCGGGAAGTCACCCCCAACAAACAAATCAACAAAAGAAAACTTTCTCTCATCGTCTGTCAATGCCCGCGCACGCAAATACGCACGTGACGACGGCACGGTCCCGCCCACATGTGTGTCAACCTTCTCAAGTATGAGCTGTGTTGACCGTGGGGTCAGTGGTTAGGGCGTTGCTTTCGTAATCCAGAGGTTGTTGGGTTCGTATCCCGCTGATGATGCCACTCCCATTCATGCCTGACCTTTCCTTCCTTTTCATCTTTTTCGCACCATTCTTGCCATTCATTCTTTTGTCTTTTCTTTTGTTGTAATCCCTCTCTTTTCTTAATTTCACACTTTCTCCATCATCCCTTCCTTTTTCATGCCTTATCTTTTCTCTTCCATTCTTCCAGCCGTTCGTAACTTCAAATGTTGCCGTGTACATCGGGAACTCATCCCAACAAACAAATTGACAAAAACAAAACTTCTCATCTTTCTTTTACACCGCCTTGAAGAATTTACGGGCCCACGCACGCAAACACTCAAGCACGTGACGTCATGCATGGCTTTCACCACGTATTTGTGTCCAACTACTATTACTATGATTGTATGGCGTCCCCGTGGATCAGCGGTTAGGGCATTGGCTTAGTGAGCCAGGGTTGTGGGTTCAAATCCCCCTAGGGCCTCAACTCCACCCTTCCCTATTAATTTCAGTTTTCATTGAAATCGTCTTTTATCAAAGTGCTCCAAACTAACTGGAATCAGCAAAGTCTTGATTTTGGAGCTGTTTTAATTATTTTTTATTTTTGGAGAAAAGACTTCGGGTGAGGAGGAGGCGACGCTTCGTAGCCCGACCAACTGTTGACTGCTAACCCGAGCTAGCCTCTATGGCTATCTGCACTTTTAGCTCATCTTTTTATCCACCATCATCCATCATTCGTAACTTCAAAATGTTGTGTCGTGTTCATCGGGAAGTCAACCCCAACAAACAAATCAACAAAGAAGAAACTTTCTCATCGCTCTGTCAATGCCCGCCGCCACGCAAATACGCATGCTACGTCACGCACGGTCCGCCCCACATGTGTGTCAACCTTCTCAAGTAGGAGCCGTGTTGACCGTGGTCAGTGGTTAGAGCGTTGCTTTCGTAATCCAGAGGTTGTGGGTTCATATCCCGCTGATCACTCGCCTCCCATTCATGCCTGACCTTTCCTTCCTTTCATCTTTTTTCGCACCATCTTGCCATTCATCCTTTTGTCTTTTCTTCCATTGTTATACTCCCTCTCTTTTTCTTAATTTCACACTTTCCCACATCATCCTTTCCTTTTTCATGCCTTTCTTCTCTTCATCTCTTCCCAGCCGTTCGTAACTTCAAAATGTTGCCCGTGTACCATCGGGAACTCATCCCAACAAACAAATTGACAAAAACAAAAACTTTCTCATCTTTTCTTTTACCCGCCTTGAAGAATTTACGGGCCCACGCACGCAAACACGCAAGCACGTGACGTCATGCATGGTGCCACCCACATATTTGTGTCAACTACTATTCTTATGATTTTGTTATGGCGGCCGCGTGGATCAGTGGTTAGGGAATTGGCTTAGTGAGCCAGGGTTTGTGGGTTCCAATCCCACTAGGGCCTCAACTCCAACCCTTCCCTATTAATTTCAGTTTTCATTGAAATCGTCTTTTATCAAAAGTGCGCCAAACTATGGAATTCAAGCAAAAGTGTTGCTTTTGGAGCTGGTTTAATTATTTTTATTTTTTGGAAGAAAGACTTCGGTGAGGAGGAGGCGATGCTTCGTAGCCGACCAACTGTTGACTGCTAACCCTAGCTAGCCTCTATTGCTATCTGCACTTTTAGCTCATCTTTTGATCCACCATCATCCAGCATTCGTAACTTCAAAATGTTGTCGTGTTCATCGTGAAGTCAACCCCACAAACAAATCAACAAAAGAAACTTTCTCATCGCTCTGTCAATGCCCGCGCACGCAAATACGCATGCTACGTCACGCACGGTCCCGCCCACTTGTGTGGTCAACCTTCTCAAGCATGAGCCTGTTGACCCGTGGGTCAGTGGTTAGAGCGTTGCGTTCGTAATCCCAGAGGTTGTGTGGTTCATATCCCGCTGATCACTCCACTCCCATTCATGCCTGACCCTATTTCATCTTTTTTGGGCACCATTTCGTCCATTCATCCTTTTGTCTTTTCTTCCATTGTTATACTCCCTCTCTTTTCTTAATTTCACACTTTCCCACATCATCCTTTCCTTTTTCATGCCTTATCTTCTCTTCCATCTTCCAGCCGTTCGTAACTTCAAAATGTTGCCGTGTACATCGGAAACAGTCATCCCCAACAAACAATTTGACAAAAACAAACTTTCTCATCGTTCTTTTACCCGCTTTGAAGAATTTACGGCTGCCCACGCACGCAAACACGCAAGCACTTGACGTCATGCATGTGCCACCCACATATTTGTGTCAACTACTATTACTACGATTGTATGGCGGCCCCGTGATCAGCGTTAGGGGATTGGCTTAGTGAGCCAGGGTTTGTGGGTTCGAATCCCACTAGGGCCTCAACTCCAAGCGTTCCCCTCCCGTATTAATTTAGTTTTTCATTGAAATCGGTCTTTTATCAAAAGTGCTCCAAACTAACTGGAACAAGCAAAAGTGTTGATTTTGGAGCTGTTTTAATTATTTTATTTTTTGGAGAAGTACTTCGGGTGAGGAGGAGGCGACGCTTCGTAGCCGACCAACTGTTTGACTGCTAACCCGAGCTAGCCCTTGGCTATCTGCACTTTTAGCTCATCTTTTATCCACCATCATCCATCATTCGTAACTTCAAAAGTTGTCGTGTTCATCGGAAGTCAACCCCAACAAACAAATCAACAAAAGAAACAACTTTCTCATCGCTCTGGCACAATGCCCGCGCACGCAATACGCAGTGCGCAGTCACGCACGTCCCGCCCACATGTGTGTCAACCCTTCTCAAGTGTGAGCCATGTTGACCGGGGTCAGTGGTTAGAGCGTTGCTTTCGTAAATCCGAGGTTATGGGTTTCAATATCCCGCTGATCACTCCCATTCAACCCTGACTGTTCCTTCTCTTTCATCTTTTTCGCACCATTCTTGCCATTCATTCTTTTGTTGTCTTTTCCTTCGAGTGTTATACTCCCTCTCTTTTCTTTAATTTCACAACTTTCCACATCATCCATTCTTTTTTCATGCCTGATCTTCTCTTCCATCCTTCCAGCCGTTCGTAACTTCAAAATGTTGCCGTGTACATCGGGAACTCATCCCCAACAAACAATTGACAAAAACAAACTTTCTCATCTTTCTTTTACACCGCCTTGAAGAATTTACGGCGCCCACGCACCAAACACGCAAGCGCGTGACGTTCACGCATGGTGCCACCCACATATTTGTGTCAACTACTATTACTATGATTGTATGGCTGCCCCGTGGCTCATTGGCATTGTCCTATTGAGCCAGGGTTTGTGGGTTCGAATCCCACTCGGGCCTCAACTCCAAGCGTTCCCTTCCCTGTTAATTTCAGTTTTCATTGAAATCGTCTTTTATCAAAAGTGCTCCAAACTAACTGGAATCAAGCAAAATTGTTGATTTTTGAGCTGTTTTAATTATTTTTATTAATTTTTTATTTTTTGGAGAAAAGACTTCGGGTGAGGAGGAGGCGATGCTTCGTAGCCGACCAACTGTTGACTGCTAACGCTAGCTAGCCTCTTTGGCTATCTGCACTTTTAGCTCATCTTTTCATCCACCATCATCCATCATTCGTATTACTGTGATTGTATGGTGCCCCCGTGGATCAGCGGTTAGGGCATTGGCCTAGTGAGCCAGGGTTTGTGGGTTCGAATCCCACTAGGGCCTCCACTCCAAGTGTTCCCTTCCCTATTAATTTCAGTTTTCATTGAAATCGTCTTTTATCAAAAGTGCTCCAACTACGGAATCAAGCAAAAGTGTTGATATTTTGGAGCTGTTTTAATTATTTTTTATTTTTTGAGAAAAGACTTCGGGTGAGGAGGAGGCGACGCTTCGTAGCCGACCAACTGTTGACTGCTAACGCTAGCTAGCCTCTATGGCTATCTGCACTTTTAGCTCATCTTTTTCATCCACCCATCTTTCCTTTCCTTCTTTCCCATATTTCCTTCCCTTTTTCACCACCCCGTCTTTCCTTGAGTCCTTCCTTTCCTTCTCTTCACCCATCTTTCCTTTAGATTCTCCCCCATTTGTTTCTCTTCTCTTCCATCCTTCATTCCTCCATATTTTGTTCCCTTTTCACCCACCCGTCTGTTCTTGTTCATCCTTCTCTTCTTCTTTTCAATCTTCCTTCTATCCTTCATTTCCATATTTCTTTCCTTGAGTTCATCCTTCTTTTTCCATATTTCCTTCTCTTCTCTTCCACCCGTCTTTTCTTTCAATCCTTCCCTTCCTTATCATCTTCTCTTTCCATCCTTCATTTCCATATTTCCTTCGCTTTTCAATCTTTCCTTTCCCCTTTTCCCTTGAGTTCATCCTTCACTTCTTCCATCTTTCCTTGAGTTCATCCTTTCCTTCTTTTTCATCTTTTCATCCACCCTCTTTATTTCCTTTATTTCCATAATTCTTTCCTTGAGTTCATCCTTCATTTCTTTCCCTCGAGTTCATCTTTTTTCCATATTTCCCGTTCCCCCTTTTCATCCACCCGTCTTTCCTTGAGTTCATCTTTCCTTCTCTTCCATCCTTCATTTCTTCCATCGTTTCTTCTCATTCTTTCTTTTTCATCCTTCCATTCCAGCCGGTTTTTCCTTGTTCATCCTTTACCTTCTTTTTTCATCTATTTATCCACCCATCTTTCCTTTATTCCATTTTACCTTCCCTTTTCATCCCCCCATCTTTTCCATATTTTCTTCTCTTTTTCATCCACCCATCTTTCCTTTCCTTCATTTCCATATTTCCTTCCCTTTTCATCCACCCCGTCTGTTCTTGTTCATCCTTCTCTTCATCCTTCATTTCCATATGTATTTCCTTGAATTCATCCTTTCCTTCTTTTCATCCACCCATCTTTCCTTTCCTTCATTTCCATATTTCCTTCCCTTTTCATCCATCCACCCGTCTTTCCTTGAGTTCACCTTTCCTTCTCTTCCGCCTTCATTTCTTCCATCTTTTCTTCTCATTCTTTTATTTCATCCTTCCATTCAGCCGTGTTTCCTCCTTGTTCCTCCTTTACCTTCTTTTTCATCTATTTTCTCCAGCCATCTTTCCTTTATTTCCATTTTACCTTCCCTTTTCATCCATCCATCTTTTCCATATTTCCTTCTCTTTTCATCCACTCATCTGTCCTTCAGTGCATCCTTTCCTTAGTAATCTTATATTATCCCCCTATTCATTTTCCGTTTGGTCATTTCCACCAAATCATGTCATTGCTACCTTTCTTGAAACCTTTTATCGGCAATGTTCTTCCTTCTTTACCTTGTCCAGGTAATTATCCAGCCTTCAATGTAGTTGAATACAATTCCTCGCCTTTTTTCTTCCATTCCATTGCTGTATTTGCACTCTCTTTTCTTCAGTTCCCTTCTATGTTATTTTCTCTTCCTTCCAATTTAGAGTCCATTATGTCGCCTGTTTCTTAGGAAGAGAGGACTCCACACAGGGAGGGGGCGGGGCTCGAACCCGGGTCCTCAGAACCGAAAGGCCAACGCTCTACCAACTGAGCTATTTGCTGTCCCTGTGTCTCAGCCTTTCTGCTGCTCTACTTTTAAACCTTCGGAACTTCAAAATGTTGCCGTGTACATCTGGAATTCACCCCCAACAAACAACTCGACAAAAAAAAAACTTTCTCATCTTTCTTTTACACCGCCTTGAAGAATTTACAGGCCCACGCACGCAAACACGCAATTACGTTACATCACGCATGGTGCCACCCGCATATTTGTGTCAACTACAACCCCTATGATGGTATGGCGCTCTCGTGGCTCAGTGGTTAGGGCAATGACCTAGTGAGCCTGGGTTTGTGAGTTCGAATCCCACTAGGGCCTCAACTCCAACCATTCGCTTCTCTTCCCTATTAACTTCTGTTTTCATTGAAATTGTCTTTTATCAAAAGTGCTCCAAACTTTTGATTTCTTCAAAAGTACTCGATACCACTCAAACAAAAGTACTCTCATCTTCATTTAGCAAAAGCACTTGAACTTTTTTTTTCTCAAAACTACTCTTAAGATCTTATTTTACTTGACTAATCTTCATTTCTAGAAAGAAAGAAACAACCTCTCCGAAAACAAAATTACAATTGCGCATTTCACTTTTCATCCGGGTTTTTCTTCTCCACTTCTTTTTATCGTGCCCACTTCGCCCTTTGATTTCGAGTGAGGAATTCGAGTCTCCAGGATTTTCCGACATGCATTGCGAAAGATATCCTTCGTTTGCTCTTTCCGGGTTGCTTGAAGAGCAAATGGAGAAACGACTGGTAACTTCAATTCAAGTGTGTGTACATTTGCCACTTCCGCGGACTTCGCGGTGAAACTTTTCATAATAACTTTAGCTTGAACGTTCGTAACTTCAAAATGTTGTCGTGTTCATCGGGAAGTCACCCCCAACAAACAAATCAACAAAAGAAAACTTTCTCATCGCTCTGTCAATGCCCGCGCACGCAAATACGCACGTGACGACATGCACGGTCCCGCCCACATGTGTGTCAACCTTCTCAAGTATGAGCTGTGTTGACCGTGGGTCAGTGGTTAGGGCGTTGCTTTCGTAATCCAGAGGTTGTGGGTTCGTATCCCGCTGATGACGCCACTCCCATTCCTGCCTGACCTTTCCTTCCTTTTCGCACCATTCTTGCCATTCATTCTTTTGTCGTTTCTTCTTCCATTGTTTGTCATCCCTCCTCTTTTCTTAATTTCACACTTTCTCCCATCCTCCTTTCCTTTTTCATGCCTTATCTCTTCTCTTCCATTCTTCCAGCCGTTCGTAACTTCAAAATGTTGCCGTGTACAATCGGAACTCATCCCCAACAAACAAATTGACAAAAACAAAACTTTCTCATCTTTCTTTTACAACCGCCTTGAAGAATTTACGGGCCCACGCACGCAACAGGCAAGCGCGTGACGTCACGCATGGTGCCACCCACATATTTGTGTCAACTACTATTATTATGATTGTATGGTGGCCCCGTGGATCAGCGGTTAGGGCATTGGCTTAGTGACCAGGGTTTTGTGGGTTCCATCCCACTAGGGTCTAACTTCAAACCATTCCCTTCCCTATTAATTTCAATTTCAGTTTTCATTGAAATCGTCTTTTATCAAAAGTGCTCCAAACTAACTGGAATCAAGCAAAAGTGTTGATTTTGGAGCTGTTTTAATTATTTTTTTTTTTGGAGAAAAGACTTCGGGTGAGGAAAGGCGACGCTTCGTAGCCGACCAACTGTTGACTGCTAACCCGAGCTAGCCTCTATGGCTATCTGCACTTTTAGCTCATCTTTTATCCACCATCTCCATCATTCGTAACTTCAAAATGTTTGTCGTGTTCATCGGGAAGTCAACCCCAACAAACAAATCAACAAAAGAAAACTTTCTCATCGCTCTGTCAATGCCCGCGCACGCAAATACGCATGCTACGTCACGCACGGTCCCCCCCGCCCACCATGTGTGTCAACCTTCTCAAGTATGAGCCGTGTTGACCGTCGGTCAGTGGTTAGATCGTTGCTTTTGTAATCCAGAGGTTGTGGGTTCATATCCCGCTGATCACTCCACTCCCATTCATGCCTGACCTTTCCTTCCTTTTCATCTTTTTCACACCATTCTTGCCATTCATCCTTTTGTCTTTTCTTCCATTGTTTATACTCCCTCTCTTTTCTTAATTTCACACTTTCCCACATCATCCTTTCCTTTTTCCATGCCTTATCTTCTCTTCCATCCTTCCTGCCGTTCGTAACTTCAAATTGTTGCTTGTGTACATCGGGAACTCATCCCCAACAAACAATTGACAAAACAAAACTTTCAGAAATTTCTTTTACACTGCCTTGAAGAATTTTCGGGCCCATGCACGCAAACACGCAAGCATGTGACGTCATGCATGGTGCCACCCACATATTTGTGTCAACTACTATTACTATTATTGTATGGCTACCCCGTGGCTCAGCGGTTAGGGCATTGGCCTAGTGAGCCAGGGTTTGTCGGTTCGAATCCCACTCGGGCCTCAGCTCCAAGCGTTCCCTTCCCTATTAATTTCAGTTTTCATTGAAATCGTCTTTCATCAAAAGTGCTCCAAACTAACTGGAATAGAGCAAAAGTGTTGATTTTGGAGCTGTTTAATTATTTTTATTTTTTGGAGAAAAGACTTCGGGTGAGGAGGAGGCGACGCTTTCGTAGCCGCCAACTGTTTACTGCTAATGCTAGCTAGCCTCTATGGCTATCTGCACTTTTAGCTCATCTTTTCATCCACCATCATCCATCATTCGTACTTCAAAATGTTGTCGTGTTCATGGGAAGTCAACCCCACAACAAATCAACAAAGAAAACTTTCTCATCGCTCTGTCAATGCCCCGCGCACGCAATACGCATGTGTGACGTCACGCACGGTCCCCGCCCACATGTGTGTCACCTTCTCAAGTAAGAGCCATGTTGACCGTGGTCAGTGGTTAGAGCGTTGCTTTCGTAATGCAGAGGTTGTTGGTTCATATCCCGCTGATCACTACCCCCATTCATTCCTGACCTTTCTTCTTTTTTCGCGCCATTCATTCTTTTGTCTTTTTCTTCCATTGTTTTATACTCCCTCTTTTTTCTTAATTTCACACTTTCCCACATCATCCTTTCCCTTTTCATGCCTTATCTTCTCTTCCATCCTTCCTGCCGTTCGTAACTTCAAAATGTTGCCGTGTACATCGGGAACTCATCCCCAACAAACAAATTGACAAAAACAAAACTTCTCATCTTTCTTTTACACCCACCGCCTTGAAGAATTTACGGGCCCACGCACGCAAACACGCAAGCATGTGACGTCACGCATGGTGCCACCCACATATTTGTGTCAACTACTATTACTATAATTGTATGGCGGCCCCGTGGATCAGCGGTTACTTGATTGGCCTAGTGAGCCAGGGTTTGTGGGTTCGAATCCCACTAGGGCCTCAACTCCAAGCGTTCTCTTCCCTATTAATTTCAGTTTTCATTGAAATCGTCTTTTATCAAAAGTGCTCCAAACTAACTGGAATCAAACAAAAGTGTTGATTTTGGAGCTGTTTTAATTATTTTTATTTTTTTTTTATTTTTTGGAGAAAAGACTTCGGGTGAGGAGGAGGCGACGCTTCGTAGCCGACCAACTGTTGACTGCTAACGCTAGCTAGCCTCTATGGCTATCTGCACTTTTAGCTCATCTTTTCATCCACCATCATCCATCATTCGTAACTTCAAAATGTTGTCGTGTTCATCGGGAAGTCAACCCCAACAAACAAATCAACAAAAGAAAACTTTCTCATCGCTCTGTCAATGCCCGCGCACGGTCCCGCCCACATGTGTGTCAACCTTCTCAAGTATAAGCCGTGTTGACCGTGGGTCAGTGGTTAGAGCGTTGCTTTCGTAATCCAGAGGTTGTGGGTTCATATCCCGCTGATCACTCCCATTCATCCCTTCCTTTTCATCTTTTTTGCACCATTCTTGCCATTCATTCTTTTGTTTTTTCTTCCATTGTTATACTCCCTCTCTTTTCTTAATTTCACACTTTCCCACATCATCTTTTCCTTTTTCATGCCTTATCTTCTCTTCCATCCTTCCTGCCGTTCGTAACTTCAAAATGTTGCTGTGTACATCGGGAACTCATCCCCAACAAACAAATTGACAAAAACAAAACTTTCAGAAATTTCTTTTACACCGCCTTGAAGAATTTACGGGCCCACGCACGCAAACACGCAAGCATGTGACGTCACGCATGGTGCCACCCACATATTTGTGTCAACTACTATTACTATGATTGTATGGCTGCCCCGTGGCTCATTGGCATTGTCCAAGTGAGCCAGGGTTTGTGGGTTCGAATCCCACTCGGGCCTCAACTCCAAGCGTTCCCTTCCCTATTAATTTCAGCTTTCATTGAAATCGTCTTTTATCAAAAGTGCTCCAAACTAACTGGAATCAAACAAAAGTGTTGATTTTGGAGCTGTTTTAATTATTTTTATTTTTTTTTTTATTTTTTGGAGAAAAGACTTCGGGTGAGGAGGAGGCGACGCTTCGTAGCCGACCAACTGTTGACTGCTAACGTTAGCTAGCCTCTATGGCTATCTGCCACTTTAGCTCATCTTTTCATCCACCATCATCCATCATTCGTAACTTCAAAATGTTGTCGTGTTCATCGGGAAGTCAACCCCAACAAACAAATCAACAAAAGAAAACTTTCTCATCGCTCTGTCAATGCCCGCGCACGCAAATACGCATGTGACGTCACGCACGGTCCCGCCCACATGTGTGTCAACCTTCTCAAGAATGAGCCATGTGGGTCAGTGGTTAGAGCGTTGCTTTCGTAATCCAGAGGTTGTGGGTTCATATCCCGCTGATCACTCCCATGCATCCATGACTTTTCCTTCCTTTTCATCTTTTTTGCACCATTCTTGCCATTCATTCTTTTGTCTTTTCTTCCATTGTTATACTCCCTCTCTTTTCTTAATTTCACACTTTCCCACATCATCCTTTCCTTTTTCATGCCTTATCTTCTCTTCCATCCTTCCAGCCGTTCGTAACTTCAAAATGTTGCCGTGTACATCGGGAACTCATCCCCAACAAACAAATTGACAAACAAAAACTTTCTCATCTTTCTTTTTTTACACCGCCTTGAAGAATTTACGGGCCCACGCATGCAACAACAAGCTCGTGACGTCACGCATGGTTCCCACCCACATATTTGTGTCAACTACTATTACTATGATTGTATGGTGGCCCCGTGGATCAGCGTTAGGGCATTGGCTTAGTGAGCCAGGGTTTTGGGTTCCAATCCCACTAGGGCCTCAACTCCAAGCGTTCCCTTCCCTATTAATTTCAGTTTTCATTGAA
>NW_026907446.1:0-18781 GCF_019802595.1 Syngnathoides biaculeatus
TTCATTCCTTGTCACAAGTGCAACAAGGGTGTTTTAAATGAAGAAAATAATCACATATTTCATTGATCATTTGGGTGGCACCCAAAACAAAAATCATTTGCCTTCAACCAACACAGAAATGTTCAATGACCCCTTTGTTTGCTCTGGGGGTCACCTTGAGCCACTTGTTAGCATAATTCGCATTGTGGCACTAATGATGGAATAGCTGTGCTCCTCCAGGAGTTGAACCCAGGACCTCTCACACCCAAAGCAAGTACCATACCACATGAGTCACCACTGTTGTAAAGTTTATCAGCCCTGGATGGTTGGGTCACCTGGCATCCACCAAACAGTGCCTATCACACTCCTCATGTTCGGCAATCACCCTGAAACCATATCCCTCTGTGTCATTCCTTCCTCTGGGATGCCTGTGGTTCTTGGTAATCCCTGGCTTCAAATTCACAAGCCCACAGTAGACTCTACTCATTGAACTACAAGTGGATGGAGTCCTCGCTGTCGCTGCCACTGCTTGCTTTCTGCTGTGAGAGCCTCCAAAGACGCTCCCCCTGCTGCTGACCCAGCAGACCTCTCTCCAGTTCCGCAAGAATATCGTGACCTCTCACCAGTATTCAGTCAGGATTTAGCAATCGCTCTCATGAGTACGCTCACTGCGGAGGATGTCGTTCCTCTGGGAAACGAATCACTCATCGTACTCATACTTGGCAGATCACAACCAAATGAATCAGTCTTCAGTTCCTGAGTAGACCAGTTCACGAACGAATCACGCTGTTCACTTAGGTCCCTCCTATTCAAGACATTTATGAGGATTGATGCCATTATCCAAAGTTGAAAAACACATTCCACAAGTTTCCATCATGGCACATTTCAAAAAATGATAATGATGTCAAAAGTTTCATTTAAATTCAAAAAGTGAAACTCAAAGAGATGCGCCATTTTTTTGATACATGTATAATTTTGATGATTATATCTTACAGCAAATGACAACTCCAAATGCACCATTTCTAGAAATAAAAATGTAACAACCTATTAAGAAACATAATATAGATATATTTTTATTTTTATTTTATTTTTTATCTAGAATTTAGACAGTAATTTCCCCTCTGAAAAGTATATTTCCAAGTGATTAATTAATATGTGTGTGAGACCTGAAATCAAGTGAGTTTTTACTACCATAGTCTTTTTTTTTTTTTAGCTGTGTCTGATTACCACAACTTTGGAAAGAGTTAACGCGCACAGAATATTTTCAAACAATATTTTACTATGGTGGCACTCGACTCAACATGTTCAGTGTGACCAGAACCTCATGTTCAAAAGTTCCTTGACTACAAAAAAAATAAAATTGAAAAAAAACACTCAGCCGAAGACCGTCTGTTCCCAGGAAAGAAGTGCAAGAGTCTCCTCCTTAGTATCGTGGACAGTATCTCCGCTTGTCACGCGGAAGACCGGGGTTCGATTCCCTGACGGGGAGATGGATAATCTTATTGGTTTGTTTTTCTTGAGGCTCTTCACGGAAAACAAGCCGAGCAGCTTTGTTTCCAAACCAGGACCTCACGCAACTCCAGTTCTACACATCTGAAATTGTTGCTCATGTCCTATCTGACAGCAGGACCAGCAAACTGCTTCACTCACCGGAATTGCATTCGTAACTACAGTGGCCTGAAAGTGCCAAATGTAATAAATCGTGAAACATTATAACCTTCCAGAAACCACAAAACAAACAAAGAAAATATTAAAATTACAAAAACAAATAGACAAAACACAAACTTGGAAGTAATTCATTGCCATCAGAGTATGAATTAAAATTTCTAATGTCATTTTTCAACATTGAAATCCAACCCACAAATATCAATCTATCCATTTTCTTAGCCGCTGATCCTCACCAGGGATGTAGAATTATTGCTTGAGGAAATCTGAGCAATCTTCGAGGAGGAGGCACCCTACACCCTCAACTGGTTGCGAGCGAATCGCAGGGCAGATGGAAACAGACAACAGTCAAGAGCAATTTAGAGTCTCCAATTGTGTTTTTGGGATGTGGGAGGAAACAGGAGTGCCCTGAGAAAACCCACCCAGTCGCAGGGACAACATGCAAACTCGACACAGCCTGGGTCAGAATTTGACCCGTGATCCTCAGAACTGTGAGACCAACGCTCTGCAGGTACCACACCGTGCTGCCCTTATTTGATCCATATAAAATATTGAGCTAATTGTAGTAATATTTCAGAGGTTAAAGCCGCCAAGAGTAAAGATTGCATAAATGTTGTTGTTGATTGTTGACAATTTTTGGGTTCATGCATGAGGCCTGGGTCAGAATTTGACCCGTGATCCTCAGAAATGTGAGGTCCTGTAGCTCAGTGGGTAGAGCACGGTTTTGGTAATCCAGGGGTTGTGGGTTCATATCCCACTGGGGCCTCCACTTCCTGAGAAGGGTTGTGTCACGAAGCGCATCTGGTGTAAAAATTGTGCCAGACATATATGTGCGTTCATCTGAGATGATACTCTGTGGCGACCCTGTAATGGACAAGCCAAAAGAAACTTACTTTTCATCCTCAGAACTGTGAGACCAACGCTCAACAGGTACCCCACCGTGCTGCCCTTATTTGATCCAGATAAATTGTTGGGCTAATTGTAGTAATATTTCAGAGGTTAAAGTCGCCAAGAGTAAAAATTCCATAAATGTTGGTCTTGATTGTTGACAACTTTTGGGTTCATGCATGAGGCCTGCAAGGACGTGGCACACGCCCGCTGTGGTTTTACACACAAGTTCATAGATTTTTCCACATATTAAATAAGTGATTGACATAATTTTTGGGTACGAGCTTTTGTTCATGTGGTGCAGTGACATATGACAGCAATGTATGATATAAAGCAAACTTGAACAAACCCATTTGGAAACTCAAGCAAGGTGTATTCTTCTTTTAATTTCCAGAAAATTTCTTGAAAAAAAAGTGATTCAAATATGGACCCATACTTGGACCTAAAACTATGTTTTTTTGTCAAATAGTTTAGTGATGTCAACATCAAATGAGCAAATGATGGAGTAGTAGTGTATTTGTGATCTTTAATAAATGACGCTTGTTAAAACAGTGAATTTGACTCAATTTGCTTGTACCGAATATCAAAGACATTTTCCCCATTAAAAATGATGATGTCGCACTCTTATCACTAATGAAGAGATGATGAAAAATCTAAACTCAAACGTCACACTCACAACAAGCGATGGAAATTATCTTTGTGGGAAATCTTTTACCTGTAAAACCAAATGGCACAGGAGAAGATACATTGAAGAGAAATGTTTTCCCTGCTCTGTTTGTGATCAGATTCTCTCCTCCATATTGTCCTGATCAACACGATAGGGGGTGTGTGGCTCACACACACACACACACACACAAACACACGCACACACATGCACAAAAGCACACAAACACAGACACACACAGAGGTACACAAAAGTTTCAGTTTTCATGTGAAAATATTTACCCAGGTCTGTGCTAACTCTGATTCAAATGTTGATGTTTCTAGAATTGGTATGGGTGGTACAGTGGATAAGGTGGAAAGTCCTGAGTTCAATCCCGGACCTCCCTCTGTGGAGTTTGCATGTTCTCCCCGTGCTTGCGTGGCTTTTCTTCTCACATCCCAAAAAAACAAGCAACATTAATTGGACACTCTAAATTGCCCCTAGGTGTGATTGTGAGTGTGGCTGTTTGTCTCAATTTCTCCTGTGATTGGCTGGGAACCAGTTCAGGGTGTCCCCTGCCTCCTGCCCGTTGACAGCTGGAATCAACTCCAGTACTCCCCTTGACCCTCGTGAGGATAAGCAGCAAAGAAAATGGATGGATGAATGGATGAAGAAAAGAGAGTCACCACCAACACCTCCAGGAGAAAGAAGTCATCAGGTCTTCATGAGGAAATAGAAAACTCATCTTTATTTTCATGAACCTGCAAGCATATACACAAAATTTGTTGTCTGCATTTTACTCATCACAGTTTCATGTTTTCTTTCTCTCTTTGTCCTCTTGCACTCGAGATTCTGGCTGCAAACCTCACCTCTTAGGACGCCCACCTCACATCTCAAGTCCCATCCTGCAGACCTCAACCGCCACCGTCAGGCAGGGAACGAAGTAGAATAATTTTGTGTAATATTTCTCCTTCCACAAAAACCATCTCAAAAACAAAAAATTATTTCCCTCCCCATCTTTTTCCAATTTTCATCCATTTTTGAAAATGCTCCACCTCAAGAAATGTGGGTTGCCTCCTCCTGGTCTGATTCTATGATTCTAAAAACATTAACATGTGCTAGCTCGTTGGTCTAGGAGTATGATTCTCGCATTGGGTGCGAGAGGTCCCCGGTTCAAATCCCGGACGAGCCCTAATTACAGTTCTTCCTTGACAATTTCCAACTGTTGCATGCTTAAAACTATGTGTCAAAGAGGTTGATACTTTGCTTTGGTTTTGTGCACTGACACTCATTTGATTTCTGTTACAATCCCTCACAGGAAAAATGAAAATAAATTGCAAAACCCCTTTCCCACAGTGCGTTGCACTTTACATAAGGGATACTTCAATATAATCCTTATAATCGTTGAAGAAAGTACAAAAGAAAGATATTGATCCATGTTCAATAAAGATAACATTTACTTGTGGTCATCATTTTCACTTGGAAGGTGCGACATGAAAGCAAAGGTGTCATCTTGTGGTCCATTGGTCGGGGGGCATGATTCTTGCTGATGGTGCGAGAGGTCCCAGGTTCAAAGACCTCGGTATTGAAAACAATGAATATAAAATATGATGACATGAAATTGAAAAATATAGATTTCTGTTATCGGATGGTGTGTAGGTGGGATGGTGGATCAGCTGGTAAAGCGATGGGCTCACAGTTCTGAGGACACGGGTTCGATCCTGCCCACATCTGTGTAGAGTTTGCATGTTCTCCCTGTGCCTGCGTGGGTTTTCTCCGGCCACTGTGGTTACTGAGGTGACTCAAATTGACTGGTGGGTCCCATTGGTCCGTTGTTTTGTTTTCTTCGAGTCGGACGTGGCTCAAGCAAACAGGAGGTGGAGGTCGAGCACCCTCTAATATGGAGGCAGGATATAAAGCTTGAATGTGTTGGACAATGACAGTTCTTCCAGCCAACTGTGCTTGTTCGAGTTCAAGATTGGGAAATGCTGTTGTCACCATTTGTCTTGGGCATTTTCTGTCAGTGGCATTAGATTGTTTTAGTTCATTGACTATGATCAGCTCAATAACATTTGATCCAATGATTGGTTGGCCAAGCTTGTCACCTTTCATTACGAGACTACGGACGTTCACTGAAGTGGTGGGAGCGTCCCTTGAAGCTAAACTAAAGGTTACCTCTCCCCAGCCCACACACGACATGTTCTCTCCATTGGCTATTACTGTGTCTAAAGGGCCCACTCTGTCCAAAATTTCTGAAATGTCTCTGAGTTTTGTGTCTGGCAGAACACATTTCTTTCCATTCCTCATCAATAATTGTCACTTGCGAGCCAGAGTCCCACCAAGCTTGAACATCTTGACCTTGAATTAGACAATAGGTCACTTGCACAACTTCAGAGCAAGTGCATTGTGGGTAAGAATTTTTCATGTGTCGGCCATTTTCGGAGGTTGTAAACAGTTCTTAAAGTTTGTCGACATACCAGCATCGCGTTCATTGTATCTGCACTTTCTATAGCGTTTTCCAAGTATTTCGAGGATCTGTCGGCTGATCTGAAACCCTACTACAGGCAGAAAATCAATTTATGTGTGGATCTGGACCCGTATAGTCTATCGAAGGCTGACTTTGCGACTGAAAAATGTTGGCCGAGAGTGGAAAACCCCGACATTGTGAACTACTTGGTGCTTACAACCAACAGCCTGAGTCACCCACAGATTGAAGGCCTGCAAGTCCTTGGAGGCTTACAATTACTTTGTAAGCGGGTGGATTCAGAGTGTCCTCTGCAAAACGTTGTCTGAAGAAAAGGTTTTAATCGTTGCCCGAGTAAGTAACTTGTAATCACCCGGGACAGAGTGCGTAACTCACTGTTGTTGTTGTTGTTTCTGCTTAGCCATTATGGCTTTTTCAGGTCCGACATATCGGACCGATTAGGGAAAAAGATCTGACAAATAAATATTACACCATCTTTTAAATTTATTTGAAGGAGCATTAAGTAATGTGACAATAATTAAAATGTACAAGGTGTAAATGACTAAGTACTAACAAATTATAGCGTGAATGTCTGAATGTAGCCCTAATAGTAATACTAGCCCTAATACAACAGTCGCGGCTTTCTATTTGTTCACATTTGCCTGACTCAAATGTCAGCATATAGAAAGCCGCAACTGTTGTATTAGGGCTAGCGTGAATGATGCCCTGGTAGGTGGTAGGTGATACATGCATACTCGTGTTGTTTTTAATATATATACGGTATATTTCCTTCTTAAAAATATTTTGATGTTCACAGAGAGTAAACAGACAGCAAACGCACAACACACATCCTTACGTTTGTATCCTAAACTGGAGATGAAAAGCTTGTCACTGGCGGCCGATTTCGATCGGCGGCCGAGTTGGATGTACATGTACATGTAGACCTATCAAACACCGTTAGTCTTGTCATATAAAACACAGCAAACAACACATACATGTAAAAATAGCAGTCGGAGGATATGGTCAAAGTGCAATACTAGGCTTAAACTTACCACTTATGAAGTGATCGCTGCACACACGACTTGAAACTGTGGGACGAGTGAGATCTGCACGCGAGATATTACTGAGACACTTCGCTTGCCGTTTGCTCGACATTTCTTCTGTTTGGGGTCCTTGGTGCGTAATTATTTTCGGAAATCGGAAAAACCGTCTGTTCCCTTCTTTGCTGAACTTGTTATAGCAGCCAATAACACAACACGTGTGCACCATCGTCTCAGAAGTCAAAAAGCGTCTTATGTAATCGAATGTAACCTGTGAAATGAGACCTCCCAATATGGCGGCCAGAAAAAATTCAAAACGGATGTGACGTCACCTGCAAGTCACATATAGCTTTTTCCAGGGACCAAGAACAGTGGAAAGGTCGTTTGATGCGAACAGTTCTCAATCATACACATTTCACAACTGAAACCAATGGTACAAATGATGAATATTGAATTGTCTACACCACTAAGAGGCACTGTGACAGCAAGGGTTTGTGGCTCAGTGGTAGAGCATTTGACTGCAGATCAAGAGGTCTCCAGTTCAACTCTGGATGCCCCCTTCCACTTGTTTTGTTCAGAGACTGCATGAATTCAGTGTTTGATCATCTCATGGGCAAAAAAAATGTCCCCTCAAAGATGGGAGAAAATTGCCCAGTCCTGACTTCAATGACAACTACAGAGCAAGCTTTTTTTTTTACACGGATTCACCAGTCGGGCATGTCAGTCGCTTGTATTGGCAATTATACCTGCCTCCTGTTGAGCTTACACCTCCACAAAAGCCCTTCATTACCTGCTCTGTGGCGCAACGGTATCGTGGCTGACTCCAGATCGGAAGGTTATGTGTTTGAATCACATTAGGGTCATTTCTTGGGCATTCTGATGGATATCAAGGTTTCTACTTTGAATTCACAAACTTTTCCACTGAGAAGGACATATCATGGGGTTGTAGATGACCGCTCGTGCAACTGACTGAATTCTGCTTTTGTCAGGAATGTTTAATTTGTCACTGAGGTGTAAATTTGAAGTTATAGGGTGAAAGTCCAAATGTCCACTTCTTCCAACTTTGTCGTCATTCAAAATTTCATTGTTGATGTTTGTATTGGAGCAACTGCTGAAAATAGCTGAGAAGCGTTACTCTGAAGAGAGTAGAGTTTCATCTTTCATCTCTCAAAAGCACAGCCTGGCAGTTTCCATAGTGTAGTGGTTATCACATTTGCCTCACACGCGAAAGGTCCCCGGTTCGAGACCGGGTGGAAACAATCATTTTTTTCTTGCTTGCTTGTCAAGGAGCTGTATTATTTATTTTATTTGTTTTTTTTGCTCATGTTGTAAATCTTAAGGAGAGTGGACATTTCTATTGATTAATACTGCTGATGTGTGTCTGGTACTTGTTTCAAAACTGGGTGCGAGCAAGGACCTTCCGGTGGTGTGGCTGTAGAGCGTTGGACTCGCAGTTCTGAGAACATGGGTTCAATCCCATCCCCATCTGTGTGGAGTTTGCATGTTCGTCCCGCACCTACATGATGATATAGTGCTTAGTACACTGTGTTGTGGCTGCAGCAACCCTGGTTCAAATTCGAGTCACAGCAGGACCAAATTCCAGGAGTTAATTTCTTTAGTCCTGAGGTTTGAAATTTGCGTGGGACAGTGATAGTCCTTGAGATGGGCTTGGGTAGGGCTTTAAGCCACCGTGAGGCAAATGGTGCAATGGAAAACATGTCTGCCCAAATGAGTCCTTGCAGCCAGTTAATTTCCACACGGTCCAAATCTTCATGGTGCTTTATTTGTGCTACGGCCTCAGCAAGTGGTCGGGAATCCCATTTGGTCAACAGTGTTGAAAATTCTATGGCTATTTGTTCAAGAAAATGGTTTGAATGTGCTTGTGTTACTATTTGTAGGGTCCTTTCTTTGGCATTCTGATGGATTAATTAATTACTTCCATCATTGTGTTTGGTCCGTTCATTTTTGTAATTCTAAAGAGATTCATACAAATATCAACCATAAGGACTAAAAAAAATAACTCAACAGAACTGCCATGACCCGGATTCAAACCGGGGATGCTGCGGCCACAACGCAGAGTACTAACCACTATACGATCACAGCTGTTGAAAGGTGGCAAGGTTGTTTTTCTAAATCTGTCACCATGGCAACAAGGCTAAAACCCTACAGGATGCTGAGCCAGCACCAGTGAAACTGAAAGGTTTTATCTGCATTTTTGTGTCAATCAAGTGAATCATCTCAACATTTTATTGCATTCATAAAAATCTTCAGATATATTTGATCCAGGATACAAGTCCAACCAATTCTATGCTCGAATCTTGGATAGTGATGAAAAGCAACATTCATGTCACTCCCAACATTATCATATTGTTTTATTTAATCAATAAACACTGAAACTCTAATTTATCAACAATTCGAGTCATGAGTATATTCTTCAATTAAATATTAACACTGCAATATCTGTCCTGTAACTGCAATAATGTTTGTGACAAAATATAAAAAATATGGAAATTCAGACAAAGATGTATAAATCTGGGGCAGCATGGTGGATCAGCTGGAAAAGTGTTGGCCTCACAGTTCTGAGGTCCCGTGTTCAACCCTGGACCCGCCTGTCTGGAGTTTGCTTGTTCTCCTCGTGACTGCGTGGGTTTTTTCCGGGCACTCTGGTTTCCTCCCACATTCCAAAAACATGCAACATTAATTGGACACTCTAAATTGCCCCTTGGTGTCATTGTGAGTGTGGCTGTTTGTCTCGGTGTCCCTTGCGATTGGCTGGCAACCAGTTCAGCCTCCTGGCCAGTGACAGCTGGGATATGCTCCAGCACTTGCCATGACGCTTGTGAGGTTAAGTGGCTAAATAAATGGATGGATGGAAGGACTAAAAGCTTTCCCACACAGAAATTTTCCATTGTTTGTCAGTGTGACATGTCAAATCCGCTTCAGACGTTTTATCATCTCTTCATCGGTGGGGAGAGTGTGACATCATGTCATCACTCATTGTGGAGTTCAGAGGCCGCCTGCTGGTGATCCTCCACAGTGCCCCAGATTTGCAGATTTTTTTCACATATTTCTTGGTCCACATTTGCGTGAAGTTGAGAGCATTTTGTTCGTGGAAGCTTCCCACTGGTTGAAAGACATTAATTTCTTTTTAATGGGGAAAATGCCTTTAATATACTGGACACGCAAATAGAGTCATAGTCACTGCTTTTACAAGAGTCATTTATGAAAGATCACAAATACAACCCCATATTCCCATCAATCATTTGCTTATTTGTTATTGACATCACTAAAACATTGAACAAAATGCATACAGTGTTGAAAGTATGGGTCTTCATGCTTTGTACTTTATTTTTTTGTTGTTTTGTGTTTTGGCTCAAGAACTTATCTGGACATTTAAAAAGAAAACAACTTATGTTGAGTTTCCAAACTCGGCATTGTTCAAATTGGCATGAGAGTATGTCATACATGGCTGTCATCTGTCATTGCACCACCTGAACAACACCTTGTACCCAAAAAACATGTCAATCACTTATTTAGTATGTGGAAAAATCTATTAATTTGGGTGTCATCATTAAAATCACAAAAACACGGCGGGCGAGTGCCACATCCTCTCAGGCCTGGTTATCTGGGTCCGGAACAATGAGAACGGGCGCAGTAGTGAAACTTGCCTTGAGCCTGCTGAAGGCCTCCTGGCAGGTCCCGGACCAGTCGAAGGTGGTATGTGGCGAGGTGAGCGAATGCAGAGGAGCGGCCACGGAACTGAAGTTCCTTATGAATTTCCTATAGAAATTGGCAAATCCCAGAAACCTCTGTACGTCCCTCCTGTTGGTGGGGGTAGGCCACCGCAGCACCGCGTCGACCTTCCCGGGGTCCATCCGTATCTCTCCCTCAGCCAGGACGAAGCCCAGGAAGGACACGGATGCCCGATGGAACTCACACTTATCCATATTCACCTACAATTGGCGCTGCTGCAGACGCCGGAGCACCTCTCTGACTTGTTGAATGTGAGAGGTTAGGTCTGCTGAAAAGATGAGAATGTCATCCAGGTATACAAAGACAGATCTATTCAGGAACTCCCGAAGCACGTCGTTAATGAAGTTTTGAAAGACGGCCGGGGCGTTTGTCAGTCCAAAAGGCATCACAAGATACTCATAGTCCCTGTGGGGGTGTTGAACGCCGTCTTCCACTCATCTCCTTCCCGAATCCGCACCAAGTGGTAAGCGCTGCGCAAGTCGAGCTTGGTGAAGATCCGGGCTCCCTGAAGGAGTTCGAATGCTGTAGCGATCAGCGGCAAAGGGTACCTGTTCTTGACTGTGATGTCGTTCAGTCCTCGGTAGTCGACGCAGGGTCGCAGCGTGGAGTCCTTCTTCTTGACAAAAAAAAACCCCGCACCGGCTGGTGAGGATGAGGGGCGAATGAGTCCGGCTGCCAGCGAGTCCTCGATGTAGTCCCTCATGGCTTGATGCTCTGGTCCTGTTAACGAGAACAGTTTCTCTCTGAGAGGTGCCTGGCAGGAGTTCAATCCGGCAGTCGTGTGACCGATGTGGCGGCAGAGACTTTGCCTTAGATTCAGAGAAGACCTCCCGTAGATCATGGTAGCAGGAGGGCACCGCGGTCAGGTCCGGGGCGGTACTAGGTTCTGTTTGCCGAACCGGCGCGACCTTAATACCCCTGTCTTCCTGGACAGCGAAACAGCGACTGAGACAGTCCTCTCCCCAAGTCTTGATCTGACCCGTGGTCCAATCTATGTGCGGGTTATGTTCTTTGAGCCACGGGCTGCCCAAGATGATGTCGCTACTACGTGCGTTGAAGACATGGAAGCTAATACGCTCCGAGTGAGCGTCCGGAAAGCTCATACGTAGCGTCTGAGTGCGATGTGTAACCCGACAAAGGAACTTGCCGTTGGCGGCATAGGCGTGACGAAACCGTTGCGTGGGGATGGTTGCTGCCCCCAGCTCTTCGACCACGCGGGGATTTATCAGGTTTGCTTCCGACCCAGAATCTATGAAAGCCGTCACAGTGCATGAATGGGAGTCCGTTCCCAAGGTGAGGTGAAGAAGGGACCTCCCTGACCCCGCCGCGGTGTACCGCACACTCACCGGAGTAGAGATCCTGATGTCAGAGTGCTCTGGTCGAGTCGGGCAGCGGGCGATCAAGTGTCCCAAACGCCCACAGTAAAAACAACGCCCCTCCCGTCGCCGGCGCAGACGCTCCTCCACTGGCCCGTCGAGACCCTCCACCTGAGTGGCATAGAGTATCCATATATAATGCTGAAGTCGATGTTTTTGCCAATAAAACAGGTTAATCCAAAGAATTGTCAATCTTGATCATCACTTGACTAAAGAAGTTGAAGAATTTGCCTGTCACGACCCGGAGACAAACTTCGCCCATGCCAATGAAATCACCGCATCCTCACAACTAGACAATCTGACTTGGCATTCCCTAGATTGGGACAGTCCTGGATCGTGAGGCATTCTCACTGCAGCCAACAGCTTTATACGTCCAACTTTCGTGGCAGTTTCCACAAAGCTGTGATCGCGTAGTGGTTAGTTCTCAGCTTTGTTGCCACGCAATCCTTGTTCAATTCCAGGTCACAGCAGGTATCAAGCCCCTCAGTCGCCTTTTTTGATGCTGTTATTTGGCGGGTGTAGGACAGTGAAAATTGTATACATGGGTTTGCAGAAGATGCAATTTTGTGAAGGGCTAGTGGCGCAATGGATAATGCGTCTGACTACGGATCAGAAGGTTCTAGGTTCAACTCCTGGCTAGCTTGGTTATGTGTTTTGCATGTGGTATCAAAGCCAGTTCAGAATGATGTTTTAGGTATGTTCACCTGAAATGTCTTCTTTGAAGGTTAGGTCACAAATATATATATTTTTTCTTGATACCTCGAGAACTCCTTTATCAACCACATCTGCCTTTTTAAAGTAATTATATAGCATCAATTGAATCATGAAATATGTCTTTATGCAGCAAACGACCTCACACAGGTGCATCTGATTCAGGATAATACATGGAGTGGAGGTGGAGTTTTAAAGACGGCCTAACAGGTCTTTGAGTGTCAGAATTCTAGCTGATAGACAGGTGTTCAAATACTTATATGCCTGTATCACACAAATAAATCACATACACACGTTGAATTTTTTACATTGGATTACAGTGTTAAAAAAATTCCATGCTAGAATTTTGAATTTGTATTGTGATGGCAATGAATTACTTCCATAATTGTCTTTAGTTCATTTATTTTTGTAATTCTAAAGGGATTCATGCAAATATCAACCAAAAATTCAGCTTCACAGATTCGTCCCTGCCGTGACCCGGATTCGAACCGGGGTTGGTGCGACCACAACGCAGAGTACTAACCACTATACGATCACAGCTGTTGAAAGCTGCCAAGGTTGTCTTTCTAAATCTGTCACCATGGCAACAAGGCTGAAACCCTGCAGGATGCTAAGCCAGCACCAGTGAAACTGAAAGGTTTTATCTGCATTATCATAATCAAGTGAATCATCTCAACATTTTACTGCGTTCCTAAAAATATTCATTAATATTTGATCCAGAATACCATCCCAACCGCTTTTGGATTCATGTCACTCCCCACATCATCCTATTATTTTATTTCATAAATAAACATTGAAACTCTAATTTATGAACAATTAGTGTCATTGGTATATTCTTCAATTAAATATTAACACTGCAATAACTGTCCTGTAACTGCAATAATGGTCATGACAAAATTGAAAAAGTATGGAAGTTAAGACAAATCCGTATGTATTGGGCGGCAAGGTGGGCGACTCTGTGAAATGTTGGCCTCACATTTCTGAGGACCAGGGTTCAATCCCAGTCTCTCCTGTTTGGTGTTTGCATGTTCTTCCCGTGCATGTGTAGGTTTTTCTTTCCTGGCACTCCAGTTTCCTCCCATATTCCCAAGACATGCAACATTAATTGGACACTCAATTGCCCCGAGGTGTGATTGTGACTGTGGCTGTTTGTCTCCATGTGCCCTGCGATTGGCTGGCAACCAGTTCAGGGTGTTCCCAGGCTCCTTTTCAGAGTATGAAGCTGCCTTGAGTGGAAATGTCTGCATATATTTTGTTGATGACTGGTGACGACCTTTCTTGCGTGAGGCTTGCAAGGATGGGATCCTTAATCTGCAGTGTTTGTGTCATTTTTATGATGACATTCTGATCATCCCATTCCATAAATTTGCTTGAAACAAAAAAGCACAGTAAATGTGTGAGGCAACAACATTTCGGGGTATGAGCTGTTGTTCATGCGATGCAACAATATATGATACACTACCAACTTATACAATGTGGTGTTTAGAAAGCTGATCTTAAGAAGGTGTTTTTTCCATTTAATTTCTTGAAAAGTTTTAATTTTGAAGGTGAGGGGGTTCTATCTGAGAGCAATGATGAATAAAATGACCAATTACTGCCATTTCATAATATGGTACATTCCTTTTCCCAGACCAGCTATACCAATGCTTTTTCATGTTTGACTTTGTTGATCCAAAATGTCCTGATAATATAAATTTTCTTGAGCATGCATGCTTTTTGCCCAATGCTTTAGTGGTGTCAATATCAATTAAGTGAATGATTGTTTGAAACAGATTGGAAGGAATCTTACTTTTGGTGGTAAAATGTATTTATGATTGTGAATAAAATGTACATCCAACAGTGAGGCTGGCTCCATTTGCTTATACAACAAATCCATTTTCCCCATTAAAAAGAATTGAAATGTCTTTTATCCATTGGAATCCCCCAAAACAAAAATTCTGGCAAAACAAAACAAGAAATGACCCAAGCGACAAGGCCAAAATGAAAAATTTCAAATTTGGGCACTGTGGATGATCACAAGCAGACGGCCTCTTCACTCCACGATCAGAGAGTGATGACATTAGGTCACTTTCTCCTCACTCTGATGATGATATGATTAAAAAGTCCAAATGGGATGTCATACTGATAAAAATCAATGGAAATGTTCTGTGTGGGAAAACTTTAGAGAGTAAAAGCAAATGACTCATGAAAAAACACAATGTTGAGAATCCATTTTCCTCCTCAGTTTGAAATTCTTAAAGTCATGGGCTCAGAAACAAGTTTGCCAGTGAGAATCGAAATGGTCAAGAAGCTTTTATTAAATGTTAATGTTTGGTATCAAAAGTAATGACATACCATTTGAGAAAAATTGGCAGAGCAGCTTGATTTGACTGGCAATTTGGCGCCATGCAAATTGTTACGTCACGTGCACGAGCTCTATTCAAAAAGCCTCCAGTGGGCAAATGTAATAAATTAGTACTGGTCCCGAAATACACAAAGTTATTCATGCCTTGTTTCCCAATAATTTTGTGTCTATATGAAATGATTGATTGAACTAGACTGTAAAGAAGCCTTGACTTTTTGTGGTAAACAAAAAGGTGAAGCTGACGAAACCCTGATCAGCTAATGGAAATTTGGGCAAAAGGTTTTTTCTGGGACTTGAAAACTGGACTTCTCAAGGTCATAGGTAATTGAAAAGCATACCACAAGAACAAGGCCCACAGAAATGAAAAAGATGATCACTTGTCATGCAGGCCACTGTTTGATCGTGGCAAAGGATTCCTGGCCGTTGACATTTCCAAAGAGAGCTTGTCGCGAATTTCAACCCCAGGACCTCTTTCAGTCCTGCTCTCCTTAAGAAGTGTTCCCCAAGAACAACAACCAACACAAAAGAGCGGATGACTTCATAAGTCATCACCAACAATGAAGCACATAACCACATAACTCAATGATCATTTGGATGACACCCTAAACAAAAATGGACCCTTTACTTACTACACAGGCTACCTTGAGAAGGACATCAAGGTGAGATTTTAGAGCACACTGAGCCATTACAGACTGCATAGCAGGGATCATCCAGGAGTTGAAACCGGGACCTCTCACATTCAAAGCGAGAATCATAACTCTAGACCAACGAGCCACTTTGTCCCTACAGCCGCTCTCATTCCAAAAAGCGTTACAGCCTTGGAGGGCCGCGTCATTTTGTCTGTCACCCACCAAACACAGGTATGTAGAAATACCTCAGCTAGCTTTCTTCGTGTTGTTCTTGTAATTTTAATTATTTTCTTGTTTGCTTTGTGTTTTCTGGAAGGTTAAAATGTTTTGCGATTTGTTACGTTTTGCACTTTCAGGCGACTGTCGTGCCGGACGCAAATTCGGCGAGTGAAGCAATTTGTTGGTCCTACTACCAAACGACACATGAGCAACAATTTCAGTTCTGTAGAAGTGGTGTTGTGATATTCTTTTGATCCGCGTGAGGTCCCTGTTTGGAAACAAAACAGCTCGGCTTGCTTTCCGCGAAGAAGAGCCTGTCGAAAAGCAAAGGATAACATTAACTATCTCCCCGTCAGGGAATCGAACCCCGGTCTTGAAGTGTTATAGAGGGGGCGTGGCACTAAGGACAAACAATAACAGTCCTATTATATGGACGACGGCGATTTGATTTTCTGAGGAGTTGGTTTAAATGTTGAGATTATACATGCAGGAGTGGCCATATCTTTTTTTTTCTTCCACAAGTTGCACTTTTTAAGCACTTTGTCATGTTCGACCAGTGGCGGGGGGTTGCATGAACGTATAGACCATGCAACACTAAGAAATTGTCAAAGAAGAACTTTCATATGGGCTCATCCAGGATTTGAACCCATGACCTCTCGCACCCAATGCGAGAATCATACCCCTAGACCAACGAGCTGCTAGATCCAGCACTTGATGTTTTTAGAATCATGGAATCAGACCAGGCGGGGACAACCCATATTTCTTGAGCTTTTTTTTTAGCGCCATCCTCGTGGCTTGCTGGATCTTTTTCAAAAACGGATGACATTGGAAAAAGATGGGGAGAGAAATATTTTTTGTTTTTGATATGGTTTTTGTGGAAGGAGAAATATTACACAAAATTATTCCACTTCGTTCCCTGCCTGACGGTGGCGGATGAGGGCTGCAGGATGGGACTTGAGATGTGAGATGGGGGCCCAAAGAGGTGAGGTTTGCAGCCAGACTCTGTCGAGTGCAAGAAGACCAAGAAAGAGAGAAAGAAAACATGCAAACTCAGCATGTGGGTAGATGTTTGCCAAGTCTTTTCATTAATGATTTTTATTATTTTTTTTTATTTTTACACTAAATGCTCGACAATTTTTTTGGTGATTTCAACTTTTCACATCGACCCAAATTAATGGGCCTGGACTAATGGTTTAGCTGGACTGCCACCATGGGGAAACCAACCAAGTAGGTTCAAGACCCCACCCAAACTCACTGCTGTTGTGTCCATGAGCAAGAACAGATGCCCTGAACTGCTCCCCAGTTGCTCCAGTGTGTTCCACTAACAAGTGTGTGTGTTCATTGTGATGAGTAAAATGCAGACAACAAATGTTGTGTATATGCTTGCAGGTTCATGAAAATAAAGATGAGTCTTCTATTTCCTCATGAAGACCTGATGACTTGTGCCTCCTGGATGTGTTGGTGATGACTCTCTTTTCTCCAACCATTCATCTATCCATTTTCTTCACCGCTTATCCTCACGAGGGTCACGGGGAGTGCTGGAGCCGATTCCAGCTGTCAACAGGCAGGAGGCAGGGTACACCCTGAACTGGTTGCCAGCCAATCACAGGGGATATTGAGACAAACAGCCACACTCACAATTACACCTTGGGCCAATTTAGAGTGGGATGCGGCAGAAAAAGCCACGCAAGCACGGGGAGAACATGCGAACTGAGTGGATGGATATATGATTCTCCTTAGTTGCAGCCCTGATGGTGATCAAGGTCTAGAAGATTCCCAGTGCAGTTGTTTCCATAGTGTAGTGGTTATCACGTTTGCCTTACACGCAAAAGGTCCCCGGTTCGAGACCGGGTGGAAACAGGTAGTATTTTGTTGCTTGCTTGTAAGAGAGCTGTTGTCAGAAGGAAGAAAAAAAGGAGGGAACACACAAAAAATGAGGAAGGATGGAAACAAGGTGGGAAGGAAGCAAAGAATGAATTGAGGAAGAAAAACAAGGATAAAATCATGTGAAAAAGGTAAGAAGGAAAAAACATTGGAACAAGGAAGGGAAGGAACAAAGATAACAATGATTGGAGGAAGCAATGAATGAATGAAGGACAAAAAGAAGGAAGTAAACAAGGAAGGAAGGAAGGAAGCAGAGGACAAATGAGAACTACTGTACTGGAAACTACCATGTTGTTTGACTGCAAAAAAAAAAATACATGACACTTTTTCAGAAAAAAAATAATTTCATTCTCATTCAGAAGAAACAAGTTTTGAGGTCTGACTTTCCTTGGAAATTTAAATTTAGGAGAAAAACAGAAATCAAAACAACACTCAAGAGGAATTAGTGTTGAGACACAAAAACAACAAAATCTTAGTGGCAGTCAGCTGCCTGGACGCTCAGTTTGCTTTTCCTTTCCTTTTTCTTGGTTTCCTGGTCCTCGTGCACTTGAGAGAGTCTGGCTGCAGACCTCACCTCTCAGTCCCCCCACCTCACCTCTCAAGTCCCATCCTGCCGACCCCCAACTGCCATTGTCAGGCAAAGTAGAATCATTTGAAAATTGTGTCCATTTCTGTTCCAGCGTTTAAGGAACTTAGTTGAATATTTTCTAGATAATCTTTAATTTCCAGTTTCAGAGTTAAAGCCATTCATGTACAGCACTGCGCACTTCATTTACACTCTCCTTTCATTCCCGGTTGAAGTGTTTAATTAACTACTTAAAAAGGGAAAAAAGGTAGATGATGATGATAACTCTTAATCTTAAATTAAGAAAAAAAATACTACTAAAATAATCTACGATTGATGTTTTCATGGCATGGAAGGAAACCAAAATGGTCGGACAAACCCCACGCAGAGATCAAGCGAACTCTTTTTCGTCTGTGGTTCTGAACCGCTGGTCCCCCGAGGAGAATATCGGCTTCCGTTGGCCGGGAAAGGGATACACTTTACTGGCATGTGAAATGTGCAATGCACTGTGGGTTTATTATTCATAATCGTTGTAGTCATGGGGTGAAAAAGTGTGCACGTGTGAAAACAAAAGTAGCTCCGGTTTTGCGTTCCCGATTATGTGTATGAATGATCCATCCA
>NW_026907447.1:0-18626 GCF_019802595.1 Syngnathoides biaculeatus
GTTTTACTAAAGTTCGCTGAGCGTTGCACGCGTTTGGCTATCGTTAGTCAGTCGTTACTCTAGCGTTATTTGGTGGTTACTTATCGTTTGTTACCGTTGGACCGTCATCACTGGGGTTTTCATGGTGTTTAGGGTCTCCAGGGGGTGTCACATGGTGCGTTACTGCTCGGACGTGCTCTTCCTCCTGGTGTTCTTTTTCCTCCAAATACATTGCTAGTGAAAGAGGCTTTGCATTCTTACTTCCAGCGCTAGTTGCTGAAATCCGCACCCCACCTTTTTTTCATCTACGCGGCATGATGCTGACTGTTCAAACTCTCGAGAACAACTGAAGTGACTATGAACTTTCCAACATCTTAGTGCCAGTTCCACTGTAAAAATTACACGCCAGCAAAACGCTATTCTGTCGTTATTCACCCGTTAGTCACACGCTCAACACGCTCGTCTAACATTGACAAATCGCTCGTCGCGCACCAGTGACACGTTAGCACATGCTAATGGTTTTTAGGGGTATCTTATTTGGTCGCTGTTACACGCTTCTCGTGCGTTAGACACACGTTAGCCATGCGTTAGACACACGTTAATCACACCCCAGATGTGTCATCCTCATTTGAGAACCTTGAAAAATAGAACAATGGAAATGTTCAGAGAACGTTGACCAGAACGTCATGGTGTGATGGAGCCTTAACAAAAAACAAAAACAATGTTGGTATTTCCCACTCCTTACTTTGTCAAATAGGTTACTTATATTTTCAACCAACATCCCACATCCCAACAACATTCGTGGTAGATGAATTGAAGACAATTTTTTATTTTATTTTATATTATTTAGTTTTTTTTTGTTTCTATGTCCTACAATTGGCAGGCAACCCCGCCTCCTGCTCAAAGATAGCTGGGGTAGGCTTCAGCACTCTCCTGACCTTTGTAAGGATAAGCAGTTCAGAAAATGGATTGATGTACGATGGTCTGGATGAGCAGTAAAGTCAAACATGGTTGAAATCTTGACTGATTTGATTGAATGATTGATTTAGATCTTGCCAGGAGAAGAAGAAGAATTAGAAGAAGAAGAAGAAGAAGAAGAAGAAAAACGAACAGTAGATGAACCCTGGGCCATTATCTGAAGGGATCTAACCGATTTGGAGAAGCAAGATATTCCTTATTTACGCCAACTGACATGGTGTGGCAGCCCCTAAACGGAGAAGCTGAAAGGAAAAGAAGAAGATCCAAGGCCTCATTTAACATCACCGTTTGATGTTAAATTCAAGAATCAATTCTGGCATATGATAACCATTCATCTATCCATTATCTATACGGCTTATCCTCACAAGAGTCACAGGTATGCTGGAGCCCTCCCTAGCTATCTTTGGGCGAGAGGCGGGGTATATCCTCAACTGGTCGCCATTCACACAGGCAAAAAATGCGTCTAATCTGAAAAAAAAAAAAACCTTTTATCCTCCGACGATCAATCACAATAGTTGTGTATGTTTAAGCGCATTTATACGCTCGAAAATATAATTTCGACGGACCAATACCTAATTGTGCTTTGTCAAAAATGTGTTGGATGAAATCTTTTTTTGTTTGTTTGTTTGTGTTTGTTTTTCCTTTCAGGGTGTGCGATTTGATTTGCTGAGCTCCGCAGTGGGCTCATTTATATGCCGCTATGCTCGTTTCGGGGCGCCGCCGACGACGCCGCCGACACCGACACCGCCTGTCAGCCTCTGTCCGCTTTCTGTTGCCGAGACAAGCAAGAGGAGGGATGTTCGGCCTGGCAGCACCAGCCGCGGCTCTCGCTGCTCTGGAAAGCAGCTGAATTGTTGGGCACGTCAACGTTACCCTGGTAAGACTGACTTTTGATCAGATGTAAATGACGGGAGAGCGTTTAACTGTCGGTGAGCGTGCCGTCCTCCGGTTGGGGCATCGGCGCTTCTCCTGCAGGGCATCCTGGGGAACGGTGGATGCTGATCTGGAAAACCAGAGGAGGAGTGTTTTGTATCCGAGGCTAACAATAGGGCGGCTCGCCTCGCTGCCATTAAAACGCCCACTCAACTCTTTACAAATACGCTTTAGGATGCTTACATCCAACTCTGCAATTCCTGTCGGTCCAAACGCGAGTGCCTCTTTGTCGGGTAAGCGTACCGATTATTTATTCGAGGCCCAGTGGATGGCATTCGTTTCCACACTGATGACACTTTTCCTGCAAACAGCTTCATCAAACGATCGGTCGGCGTGAGAGCCTTTCACTTCTCCATCATCGTCTTTTGCGCACACGCTCACGCTCTTCTCCAACAATTGAATGAGGGATTCCATGTGATAGATAGATAGATAGATAGATAGATAGATAGATAGATAGATAGATAGATAGATAGATAGATAGATAGATAGATAGATAGATAGATAGATAGATAGATAGATAGATAGATAGATAGATAGATAGATAGATAGATAGTAGATAGATAGATAGATAGATAGATAGATAGATAGATAGATAGATAGATAGATAGATAGATAGATAGATAGATAGATAGGATGTTGACATGTTGTGAAGTTGTGAGTTATTTTATGTGTTTTTAGCAAACGAAAGTGCTTGTTGATCATGGCCTGTTAGTGTCGCTCTGTGTCAGCAGCCATACATGCAGATGACAGGCACTTGGTGGGATTGTTGCTGGATCTTCATGGTTCTGGGGGTGGGAGGCAGACTGAGTCTCCACAGTTTGTCCTCATCTTCATTGTAAGATTCTGTTGTTTTTATTTTCTTCATCTGTGTGATATCAGTGAGTTAGAGACAACACGGGTGTACAGACATGATGGTTTTCATAATTTCAGTTTCCAAGGCTTCTGTGGAATATTTGGTTGAATTCATATAGATGCTACCAACATTGTGAGGCCACCGTCAACTGTTTTACTGCAGTAACATTCTATCATTGCAGTAATTACTAGTACATACTGAGCAGGATCATGCAAAATGATAAAGAGGTAACTTTGTACAGTTATAGTGCATGGTGCAAGGAAGTGGCAATTACATTTTGGTGAAGATCAGGATCAAAGTATGAAAACAGGAATTGATTTTCACCACTTGAGTCACGGTAAGGCATGAATAGAACATTCCATTTCCCTGATGAATAATCGTGGTTGTCAAACTGTGTTGTACAGTGACACTCTTATTTCTGTATTCTCTGATTCCACAAATGATGTGGGAGCGATGGATGCACAAGGTCCGCAGACATTTTGAAGTCACCTGTGGTTATCAGCACCTCAGACAGACATTGTCTGTTGCAACATCGCCCAAGAGACAATTTTCATTCTGTTCTGATGATGACCGAAGCCTTTTGCACAGTGCTGGACATCAGCGATGTGAACTGATACATTTCCGTTTCCAAAATGGCAAGTATACATTTCTCCCACATCCAACATGTTGGATAAAGACATTTTGTTCCCTGTATCTCACGAGAAGGGGCTTCACTGGGTTTGGATTAAAATTGTGACACGTTGGTGTATTGAGACCTGAAGGGGGTGCGAGGAAGATTGAGATGTGTTTTGGAGGTAGCAGATGTGCGGCAATAGAAAGTGAAGGGCCCCAGCAGAGCTACGACAAAAGCTCAAGAGTGTGGAGGATGTACACATGTTGACAAGCGTCATCGTGAGTGGGTTGCCAGGTTGTATCCTCGCACCACGCTCCCACCGGGACCTTCATAGTGTCTTCCCACCTTTCCAGCTAATAGTGCGCCCCCACTTCCTCTGAATCATCCCTTTGAATGTCTCACTCCCCTGCTTAGTCGATAGTTTGCTATATAGCAAATGCAAAGTAGAAACAAGGGATAAAGGGAGATGTAAATGAGGGGAAGGGGATGAGGAGGGGTGGGGGCGACGGAGGAATAGGGAGGAGTGAGAAGGGAAATGCTAGTGGGAGGAACCACCGAATGTACAGCGGCGCTCTCGCGAGAGCATGCGGGCGGGTGTAAAGGATCTAACCGATACAGGTCTGGTGGAGGAAGGAAACGTATATTCAGGGGATGGGAAGGAGGATTAAAGCGACCAAGAGTAGGCTACAGTGGAGGAGGGGATGACAAGGGACGTTAGGAGGGAAGAGGCGGGTCGGGGGTGCAAAAAGCGAATAGGAGTGACAAGTGGAAGGTTTGAAAGGAAAGACAGTAGGGGGAACAGGAGGGACAGAGGGGTGGAAGAAGAGGTAGGAGGTTAAGTTGTCCAGAACAATGGGGGGATGCGGTTGACGACCAAGGATATGGAAGGCGAGATCGGACATTTAAGTACCGAATGACTGGGGAAAGCTTAAAATACGAGACGCTCAGTGCACAACAGAAAAGAGGGGCGGGAATGAATAGGGTAATGAAGGGATCATTGGGAACCATATGGACCTGGGGTGAAATGGAGGGTATGCTATACATTGCGACAGAGAAGCGCATAGGAGGAAAATTGGCAAAGACGTCGGAGGTGATAAGATGTGCACGGTCGAGAAAAATGTTAAAAGTGGGCAGGGAGCGGCCGTGATGGAGGAATAGGAATTACTGCCAGGGTGTCTAAATAGGGTAAAGATAGGGGGAGGGGAGGAGAGTGGGGGTGGGAGGGGGCAAGAGGTAACGCGGGATAATACAGGATCGAAATGAGTGACTCCGGACTTAGTGCGGGAGAAGAAAAAGGCCGCAAGACTCGAGAGTGGGGGGGATTCGGGGGAGGAGAAAGGGAGGGTGAGTTTCTGAGGAATGAAGAATAGCGTAGAGAACTTAGAGAGCATGGACCTAGTAGAGAGATTTAAATCGGCGAGCCGTAGCGAGGGGGGAACAGTGCGGGACTGGTGGGGGGGCTAAAATCAACAAGTGCGAGAGCGGTAGAAAGACAGCGGTGTGAGAGGGAAACTAAGAGGGGACGAAGGGTAAACACGGAGAGTGTAGGATGGCTGTAATATAGAGGCTAGATGCGGTAAGGAACATGGAAAAATGTCACGGGGAGATGGAGAGGTCGGGACCACAGGGTGAGTAAACAGGCGCGGAGGACCAAAGGGTGGAGGAAGTGTCGGGGGAAACGAACTAGATCTGGGATGTGGAAGTTGGGTAAGGAACGATGGAGTGGGGAAGCGAAAGAGACCGAGTGAAGCGGCCAAAGCAGGATTGACCAAAGGACGAAGAGGCATAAGGATGAAGTGGACCTCATGGAGGCAGGGGCGAGGCACCGGGAAGAAAGGGAGTCATGAATACTTGCGGGTCAGTTAGAGGTACGAGAAGAGAAAAGGTTAGAAGACACGTTAAAGTAGAGATAAAAAGGGAGATAGGCAAATTCAATGTAGGGGAGATGACTGCAAGTTGAAGTGTGGTAGCAGGGTGGGGGAGGGGGATGGGGGGACGTAAGGGGACGAGAGAGAAGTAAGGGGTACTTATGGGGGGTTGTTTGCTGTGGTGGGGGGAGGGTTATTGAGTTGTTTGTTGACTAGAGCTGCAGGGGGAAGAGAGAAAAGAAATTGTGGTCCCCCTCAGACCCATTATACTGAAATAAAGTGAGGAACACTGCGTGCCAGGTCATCACTGAAGGGATGTGGGAATGGGGGGGCGAGGGGGAATAGGGGGAGAGGAGCGGAAGGGGAGAGGAGTAAATAAAAAATGAGAAGAAAGGTAAGGGGGAGGGGTTCCGCAGGCCGTGGGGTAAAAAAAAAAAAAGCCTCGAATTTAGGCTGACTTCCTTTATGTCAGGCAGAACGTTTTTAAGATAACCACAGAGTCCAGTTCCGATTGATTTCCTGCCCCGAGAAGTGGAGTTTCACTTTCTCCCCGAGTTATACTCCCTCTCCCTGTTACTCCCCACATTCAAAAACTTAAATGCATACTTTTTGGGCTTCAGCCTCATTTCGAAAGCGTTTTCCTCTTGATCACTGGCCTAGCGGCCAAGTGATCGTGAAGAAAATTGTTGTCAGAGCGGTTATGTCACGATTGCGTAATGGTGGTTGACAGCTCTCAACATATTTTTGATTTGGTTGAGACACTTCACCTTAATATAACAAATTAGTAGTACATTATAAAACTGTAAAATTGCCAGATTTCGCACAGGACTGGATCCCATCTGTCGTCCTCAAACATAAAACACATATTTAGCAATAGCTTATTAAATACAAAATTAGCTAAATTCAACTGGCTACAATTCGCTGTCTGAAATTCGTCCGGTGGGGTTTTGTGTTCTGACCTGAAGTAACCCTGCCTTCTTATAACACTGAATTCAGACAGTGAATTGTACCCAGTTGAATCTCAGGAGACTCAAAATATTGTTTCAATTTTAAAGGTTTAATTTTTTTCAAATGGCGAATTTGTTTGCATTTGAATGTTAAATTGAAATGCAGCTCTTGAAAATGTGATCACTTTGAAGTAAATGTGAATTTTACAACGGCATTTTTTAATAAAAATTTTGGTGGCACATATCTACTTCCATATGGACGCATCTTCAAATAACAAAAGACCAACAAAGTGGTGGGCCAGACCTGTGTGTCCCCATTCTGCCTCACGTGTTTTTGACAAAGTTGTCAAAATAAAGATGTTTCTGATTTTTATTTTTTTTTATTTTACATTCAATAAGTAGCCAGGTGCTCCACAAATATAGAGATGCAAATATTTGCCTACAAGCCATTAAAAATTCCCTTTTCCCCTTTTAATGTTCAAGTTTTTGTATGTCACAAATGTGCAATTCCTCATGTCCATCTTGCTTCCTTCCGCAGAGTTCTGATGGCTCACATCAGCGAGGACATGGCCAAGGATGATGTGAGCAGTGTAAAGTTTCTTCTGGGTCACCTGCTACCACGTAAGAAAATGGAAACTGCCAAGGTAGGAAATTGTCCCAGTGGGGGACTTTTTGTTGCCGCTCGAAATTTTTAAGTCGTTGCTCACTTCCCTTTGTTTTCTCACTCACGCAGGATTTCCTGGACTTGATTGTCGAACTCGAGCACGTGGGGAAGGATGGACCTTTTGGAGGAATGTTTAATGGACATCGGCAGGGTAGACCTGGCCAAAAAGCTCAAGGTGTACAAGATGTCAGGTGAGTGTGTGCAATACTGATTTAGTACTAATAAAACCTACTGAACGACACAATTTTGCAAAAATTGCACAATTTCACCACAATCCTTTTAATCCTTAAAATGCTTGATGTTATACACTCACCGATTGATGGGTCATGATGGGTTGTTTTCACTGACGTCACATTTTTTTGCGGAATTACCCACACACCGCTGCACGCCGCCATTTAACCTCTCAACCTAACGCGTACTGAGTGTGGAAGTCTCCGGAAGTCTTCGTAATTGTCTCCCGTCAGATTCGGACGTGCTCTGGAGTCACTGCTCGACCGCAGAGCATCAATTGCAGCGAGGCCGACACCGTTCCGTTTACCTCAAGGCTTTGACGGACGCCTTGGGCAGAAGCCAGGGAAGGTACGTGCGCACACGCTACCTTGGAAAAGTGACGGCTCGCACTTGAAATGTTGTTATGAGCCCAAGTATCAGTAGACCCTTTACAATTGAACTTTATTTGACCTTCTCTCCACTTTGGAACGCACATCCAGTGGTTCTGTTTTTGGATTTATTTACCTTTTTGAGCACAAACCGCAACAAGGAGCTGAGCAACAAAATTGATCCATGAGAATTTTCAAAGACGTCAACTTGAATGTCTTTCTGTGAACCTTCCAGTTTCTCTGTATCTCTGTTCCAAGCCGCCGGTGACACGCAGTACGGGATTGATTCATCCTCAAAAAGCACGGGTGTCAAACTCAAGGCCCGTGGGCCAGATCTGGCCCGCAGAGGCAAATCATATGTATCGACTTCCATGATTTTTCTTTTTTTTCCCAAACCCGTACCAAAATGTTAAATTGTCACATCATAAATGATAACGTTGAGATATTACAAGCATTTTTGTGTGACCAAACAGTCGTTGGGAAAAACCAATTAGCCTTGATTTCTGATTCCAAAACTAGTTCATAAATTTCATGTGTAAATATGATGAGACAGTTAAAGATGTTTTTGTCGTTAACAATGTGGCCCACGACAAAAATGAGTTTGACTGCCTGGCATAAAGGTTTAGACTTGGCTTTAGAGTACACAACATGCCAAAGCACTACTTCCAAATGAAGTTCCTCAACTCACTCGGCACCAAGATACTCTACGATGGAGGCTAAGCACTACTTTTGTCCATCCATCCATTTTCTTAGCCGCTTATCCTCACAAGGGTCAGGGGGATTGCTGGAGCCTATCCCAGCCGTCAACAGGCAGGAGGCGGGATACACCCTGAACTGGTTGCCAGCCAATTGCAGGGCACATAGAGACAGACAACAGCCGCACTCACAATCACAACTTGGGGCAATTTAGAGTGTCCAATTAACGTTGCATGTTTTTGGGATGTGGGAGGAAACCGGAGTGCCCGGAGGAAACTTACGCAGGCACGGGGAGAACATGCAAACTCCACACAGGTGGGGCCGGGATCGAACGCGGGTCCTCAGAACTGTGAGGTTAAATAAAGTTCACCTGTAAAGGTCATAGGTACGTTCATCCGGAAATTTCAAGCGAAAGCCAATTAATGCAAACTTCCATAACTTTTTTTTTTTTTGCGACTTTTCAGTCCTAACCAAATGTTTTGTATTCTTACAGGAGCCGACATCTGGTCGATCTTCACATGGAAGTGAACAGTGCAATCTTTGAGCACAACAGCCGGCATCGTGAGGATCAGTACCACATTGACCTGAAAAACACTTTGAGAAAAGACCTTTATTTATAGTTGTCTGACGACTTGCCTGTTTCATAGCTGTCAGTATTTGCACTTCAATTCACTTACTATACGACTGTATTCAGATAAGCTTTTTTACATTGATGTATCTTGTATGTTTTATATTTACCACGTGTATTTACCTTGAAGTGTTTGGAATGCAAAAATAATTCCTTTTATTAAAGATTAAGGTTCATCCCTATAAACATTCTAAAATGGATATTGTCATGAAAAATACATATTACATTATTCACTTCAATGTCTATACGAATAAATAAACGAGAGCGGAGAGCGCATCATCCATGCGCGAAGTTGGAGAAGTTCCATTCGACGACAGCCAAGTGGTTGCCATGTTGGCTGCATCCTCGACCCGTGACGTCACCCAGACATTCGCCATTGAAAACACGCGGTGGACCCTACTATGGGAGATGAACACGCCTCTTCTGACACGGAAGCTCTTTTTGAAAAGGAGAACACCACACAACCAAGTAAAGTTACTGGGGCAATATTACCCGATTGTTTATATTCAGATGATTTGGAATCACGGCCAAACCGCCTCCCCATCCGATCCACATCCGCGGTGGAGATGAGCCATCACGGCCCGACGCCGCGACGAGCTCAGGCGGCTTTGCCTTGTTGGCTGCAGTGGCTCATTTTCGGCGCCGAGGTGGGTTGTCACGGAGTGGAGCCGGGCTGCTTTTCGGTGTTGTCGTCGCATGCGGCTGAGTGCGCCATTGTCGGCAGCGTCCGCGACCCGACCCGGCAGCCTTCGCCGGTGAGTCCGACGCGCACATCGACGCGGATCTTTTGTTACATTATGAGAGACGGATTACGTGGTCTGCCCCAAACGATTATCTTTTTTAGTAGCTGTAAACACATCTACCTGTTATTTGGAACCCACAAAGCTATCATCCTTTCCACCCGTGCAATCCATTTTTCACGACGAACTGGGTATCTTGCAAACTTATGAAGGGTAAATCCATCCTCCCGAGGGTTCAAGCAATGTCCAGCAATGCAACGAGCCGGAATTTTGGCTAACACGAAGGAACAACGAGTTACCTTCCCGGAGGTAAAACTAGAAACAAATGAGTCCACTTGAGGGTGGTCGTGCCATGTCCGTCACTTCCTGCTTAAATATTCACCCTAAAAAATATCTGGATGAAAAAATACAAGGTAACACATTGAGCTCTCATTTCTCAACTCTTGATTTTCCACACCAGCACCCCACTCTGGCAAAGACCATCTGTTCCCGGGAAACAAGTCGTCTCCTCGTTGGTATAGTGGACATTATCTCCACGTGTCATGTCAGGCAAGACCAGGGTTGGGTTCCCTGATGGGGAGTTAAGTTAACATTTGCCTTTCGTGGGGTTCTTCTTTTTGGAAAGCAGGCCAAGCGGCCTTGTGTCGAAGAAGGAACCTCACACGGATCAGGCGAATATCACAACTCCAGTTCTACACAACGGAAACTGTTGCTCACGTGCCGTCAATCAGCAGGACTAGCAAACCGCGTCACTCAGTGGAATTGACCCCTGCGTCACTGACCAATCAGAGGCCAGAGATCTGCATAAACCAAAGCCCGTTTTTGCTCCCGTCATTTTCTCAGACAACATTGCATGGTCCAGTTTAGGTTTTGTTAGCGTTTTATCGCGTATTTGGGTTATTTAACAAAAAATATGGTTAAAAGGTGTTGTAATAGTGACGACACATATCCTGAAAGGCTAGTTGGTGGAGTTCGATTCGTACCCTTTCCAAAACCGAAGACCCAGTACGAAAAATGCCTTCGATGGATCAAACTTTGTGGAAGACCGCATTATCAACTAAATCCATCTAATATCAACCGGAACAGATATGTTTGCACGAAGGTATGCCCTATATTTGATTTTCAATACATGTCTCTTACAAATGAATTCGAAGTTCTTCGCTAGCATAACACTGCTACGTGTGAACGATTGACACACTTATTCTTTGTTGAGCGATATTTAGCGATGATCGAACTGCACAAACATATCGATTTCTTCCTGGCTCGCGGCCGAAAGTTAACCAGACTGTGTTTGCACGAAGATATGCCCTAAATTTGATTTTTAATACACGTCTCGTATAAATGAATGAGACGTTCTCCGCTAGCATAACATTGCTACGTGTGAATGATTGAATGAAATCAGAAGCATGGCGTCTGTCTCAGTTAAGAATGTATTGTATTGTATTTGCCATTTTTACTGTATGGCTTACGTCAGCGCACGTGGCGTGACGTCACTTCAGGGGGCGTGGTTAAGTGCCCTGTACGGAGGGGTCAATTACGTTTGTGTACTGTAGTGGCCTGAAAGAGTAAAAAATAACAAATCGGGAAATATTTTAACTTTCCAGAAAACACAAAACAAACAAAAAAAGTCTTTAAGATTTCAAAAATAAATGAACAAAACACGAATATGGAAGTAATCAGTTGCCAGTATGAACTCGAATTTTTAACATGGATTTTTGAATTGAAATCCAACACGTAAAAAATATTTCTTCTGTGCAATAAATATTCACCTTAAAAAACGCAACACGTAGAGCTCTAATTTCTAATTTCATTCAGGTTCACCTTTTAACAACTTAAATATTTCTCGAGGAAGCCATTCACGGTATATCCATCCATCCATTTTCTGAGCTGCTTATGCTCACAAGGGTCGCAGGATTATTGCTGGAGCCAATCCCAGCAATTTTCAGCGAGGAGCCAGGGTACACCCTCAACTGGTTGCCAGCCAATCACAGGGAAAATAGAAGCAAACAGAGAACATCCAAACTCCACATAGGCGGGTCCGGGACTGAACCCGGGACCTCAGAACTGTGAGGACAATGCTTTACCAACTGAGACACCGTTCCACCAATCTTTTATAAATAACACCTGTTAAAACAGTAAGTATGACTCAATTTGCTTGTACAGTATATCAAATCCATTTTCCCCATCAAAAAGAAACGAATGTCTTTCAACCATTGGGAACCTTCCATTAAAAAAATGCTCTCAACTTCAAGCAAATGTGGCCCGACCCAAATGGCCAAAGTGAAAAACTGCAAAGCTGAGGGACTCTGGAGGATCACGAGCAGCTCCAATATCGGACAGTGATGACATGATGTCACAGTCTCCTCACTGATGACGACATGAAAAAAGTCCAGACGTGATATAACATGTCACACCTGTGTTGTGTTTTGTTTTGTTTTTTATAAGGCTGGATTGTCAGATTGTCCCTATCATCTTGCCTCGATCGTAATCATGATCATGATGTGTATTGTTCTAGATTGTATTGTTTTGTCAGATTGTCTTACATATTCTTGTTGGTGCGTTTTCTTCTCATGTTTGATTGTGTCATGGTGTCGTTGGATTGTGTTGCCTTGATGCTGCTGTATTTGTATTTATATTTGCTGCATTTTATCATGCAAAATATATAGTAGCAGTAATGCTAAAATACAATTGTTGATACTGCATCGTAACAGGCAAATATTCGCCCTGAACACACCACTGACCCGGACTGATCCCAAACCAAAGTCTTCTGACTACATTGTTGGCAGGATTCAAACCTACACAGGGAGACCCCCATGGATTTCAAGCCCATCACCCTAACCACTCATCCACAACAAGCACATCTCTTGCTGCTTTTTTTCATTTTCTGACTTCTCCACATTTGCAAACATGCGTGACAAACTTATGGGGAACTCACGTGGTGAATAAAACGGCCAGCGGTTCAAAACCAGCAACTCTAAAAGCAGGCTGCAGTGTGTGCTGAGCTGTGTAACGTACATGCGCCATTTCTCGTTGATATACAAGCATATTCCATTGCCTTTCGTTTTCCGTGTTAGCTGAGCGACACGGCCTGCACAATGGAGGTTGAAGGCAGGGAGCGTGATGGTGGCCTCAGACACTCTTCCACAAAGCCAAATCTCCATGAAGCACAGAGATGCAGAACCTCCAAAGTTTTGTTCAGAAACTGCATGAAATCAAGGTTTTGATCATCTCATGGGCAAAAAAACTCCCCTCAAAAATGGGAGAAAATTGCCCACTCCTGACTTGTAGGACAAAAACTGTGCAAGCTTTGTTGACACGGATTCACCAGTCGGGCATGTCAGTGACTTGCATTGGTTGCCACCATTTACCCTAATTTTGAGATTAAACCTCTACAGAAGATTGTTGTCACTGACTCTGTGGCGCAACGGTAGCGCGTCTGACTCCAGATCAGAAGGTTGTGTGTTCAAATCACATCAGGGTCATTTCTTTGGCATTCTGATGGACATCAAAGGTTCAGCTTTAAATTCACATCCCATTCCACAGGAAAAGACATACCATGGGTTTCGAGCTGACTCCTTGAGCATTTTACTGACTTCTGCTTTTGTCAGGAATGTTTCATTTGTCACTGAGGTGTAAACTCGAAGTTATTGGGTGAAAATCCAAATGTCCACTTCTTCTAAGTTTGTCATTATTCATAATTTCTCCATTGATGTCTGTATTCATCTAACAGTTATCAAAGATTTACATTTCACAACTGGAACGAATGATGAATATTGAATTGTCTACAGAACTAAGAAGTAACAGGAAGGCATGGGGGTATAGCTCAGTGGTAGAGCATTTGACTGCAGATCAAGAGGTCTCCAGTTCAACTCTGGATGCCCCCTTCCTCCTGTTTTCTTCAGAGACTTCCTGAATTGAGGGGTTTGATCATCTCATGAGTAAAAAAAGCCTCCCCTCAAAGATGTGAGAAAATTGCCCACTCCTTACTTGAATGACAAATACAGTGCACGCTTTTTTTTGACACTGATTCATTGTTCAGGCATGTCAGAGACTTGTCTTGGTTGCCAATTATGTACCCTCCTATTGAGGTCATGTAATGGTGTGATGCTGTTGTGCTATAATGGGAACAGGATGTAGACTTTTATTTTGACTTCACTTTTATTTTGAAAGCCAGCACTTTCTCTGTCATTTATACTTTTTCGTTCTTTTCAACGTTATTGTGTGTTTAAAAATGTTCATGGTCGGGGGGAAAATGCCGTTGAATTGTTGGTGGAAGATCTGAGAAACACAGGAAGTAGGCTGCATGCTTTATTTTGAAGCCACACTTAATGTGTGCCGGGAAGAAATACTTTCTCTTGTGAGATTCCTGGTGGAAGGTACACATTTTGTTCTCCTCCACTTGTTTTCATTGTCTTGTTATAGAATGTGAATATCAGTTAGTTTAAAACATTTGCAAAGCGGGTGTCTTCACAGAGGCACAGTGTTGCATGTGTTTCATTAATTTCAAATATAAACTCGCTCGCTGGAGAAGTGGAGACATTGTCGAGGTCCGTGTGCGTCGTTGGGCGACCATTTATATTGTGCGGTGTGAATGAGAGTTACCAGAAGCCCCGTGGTGACCGTGTTCTTGATCTTTCAGAGTTTTGAGAGTAATTGTGAAGAGAAATCTATGAACATCCATGAACATGTGTCTCCTTTATAATACAGCTATGTGAGTTGATGCAAGTTTTTTTTATATTCTTTTTATCTGTTCCAATGTGATATATTTGCTAATGTTTGTGAGATTCCTGAGTGTAAGAGTTTTGAGAGTAATTGTTTCCTGTTATAAGCTCCACAGAAAAAAAAAAATTGAGAACCCCCTCTCCCAGAGCCCCCCAAGAGTACACCTCTATGAAACTTTGTATATAAAAGATAGTCTAATGTAATCCTGATAAAACATTAAGGAAACTCCAAAAGAAAGAAATGTTGCTCAATTTACAATAAATAATACATGGATTGTTTGGTATTAATTTTCACTAGGGCGATGCTAAAAAGCTGCATGTGACACGAGAGCCACGGGTCGTCCAATCCTGGTCGAGTGGCGTGATTTAAAAAAAAATGTCAACAGGTACATCTTGTGTCTTTTTAGTCGAGGCAGGACCATGCTTCTTGCGGGTGCAAGAGGTCCTAGGTTCAAAGACCTCGGTATCTTAAACACGATGAATGTAAAATAGAAATTGAAAAGTATAGATTTCTGTTACAGGATAGTGTGTAAAGTACCACAAACCAGAAAAGTCAGACATTTGGATTCACACAAGTATAAAATGGATTCCCTCAGGAAAATAAAATATGCCACAACTGACAGAGGCCAAACATGCAGCGGGGGGCAGGTGCGTTAACACAATTAAATAAAAACCAGATGAGACTGAAAGTCAGAATTAGTCTAGTTGTACACACACACCTGACTCTGGTGTGGGCAGCATAGGTTTGATTCCTGCTCAGTGATGATGTCAATTATGTCCCCTGTGACTGACTCGCAACCAGCTCATAGTGTCTTTTGTGTGGTGTGAGCTGGGATGGGCTCCAGCACTCCTGTATGTAAAAAAACGTGTGTATGTGTATGTGATTTATTTGTGTGCTACAGGCAAATAAGTATTTGAACACCTGTATCAGCTAGAATTCTGACTCTCAAAGACCTGTTCGGCCGCCTTTAAAAGTCCATCTCGTCATGTGGTTTGGTGCATAATGACATATTTCATGATTCAATTGATGCATCTCTGCTATGTAATTACTTTAAAATGACAGATACGGCTGATCAAGGAGTTCTCGAGATATCAAGAAAAAATATATCTATTTGTGATCTAACCTTCAAAGAAGACATTTCAGGTGAACATACCGAAAACATCATTCTGAACTAGCTTTGATACCACATGCAAAACACACAACTGAGCTAGCCAGGAGTTGAACCTAGAAGCTTCTGATTCGTAGTCAGACGCGTTATCCATTGCGCCACTAGCCCTTCTCAAAAAAAGCACCTTCTGCAAACCCATGTATACAATTTTCACTGTCCCACACCCGCCAAATAACATCATCGAAAAAGGCGACTGAGGCGCTTGATACCTGCTGTGACCTGGAATTGAACAAGGATTGTGTGGCAACAAAGCAGAGAACGAACCACTACGCGATCACAGCTTTGTGGAAACGAAAAGTTGTCTGTATAAAGCTGTTGGCTGCAGTGAGAATGCTTCACGATCCAGGACTGACCCAATCTTGGGAATGCCAAGTCAGATCATCTAGTGGTAAGGATGCGGTGCTTTCATTGGCACAGGCCAAGTTCGTCTCCGGGTCGTGACAGGCAAATTCTTAAACTTGTTTCGTCAAGTGATGATCAAGATGGAAAATTCTGTGGATTAACCTGTCTTACTGGCAAAATCATCGACTTCACCATTAAATATGGATACTCTATGCCAAGTGTCTCTCATTTTTCCACGTACCTCCATTTATTATCACATTCTTAATGTTTAACGGGATTGGACAAACTCTGGGTGTCGTGCTATAAGACGTATTTTTGTTTCGTCTCAACGGACTTAGCATTGAACAATGCTTTGTTTGACTGGCAATATGGTGACATAAACAAAAGTCAGGTGTTTTTATGACGGCGTGAAAGTGGACACCGAGATATAACATGAGTCAGTGGGTTCAGAGCCCAGCCCAGTTGTTTCCATAGTGTAGAGGTTATCATGTTTGCGTCACTTGCAAAAGGTCCCCGGGTGGAAACATGCAGTGTTTTGTTGCTTGCTCGTAAGAGAGCTGTTATTGGATGGAAGAAAAGAAGGGGGGAACACACAACAAAATGAGGAAGGAAGGGAACAGGAAATGACGAAGAGGAAAAATGGAAGGAAGGGAAGAAATAAGGAAGGAAGCAAATAATGAATTGAGGAAGAAAAACAAGGATAAAATGGTGGGAAAAGGGTTGGAAGGAAGGAGGGAAAACACTGGAACAAGGAAGGGAAGGAAAGAAAGAAGCAAGAAAGCAAACAAGGAAGGGAGGACGAGACAAACGAGAAAAATGCTGCACTGGAAACTACCATGTTGTTTAAAATACATGAAACTATTTCAGAAAAAAATCATTTCATTCTCATTCAGAAGAAACAAGTTTAAGTTCAAGCGAAAAACAGAACCATTGCTCTGTATTGTTGTCATCCACCTTCGCTATCCTCTTTTTCCTCCGCTCCTCTCATTCACGCTCATATGTTCAGTTTTACTTCGGGTAATCTTCATTCCTCTCCTTTCCAGTGCGTACCTCCTCTTCCCATCACCTCCATGATAAAATAATTTAAACACTGCACCTAAACTTCGTGCCTTACTCCCGTTCAAGTTGCTCTCTTGGATGTACAATATATCAACCTTTCTCCTAATCATCATGCCAACTAACTCCTGAGCTTTTCCCGTCATCGTCCCAACATTCAAAGTCCCTACATTCAGCTGTAGGTTTTGTGCATTCCCCTTCTTCTTCTTCTGACTAAGCCCCTTTCCTCCTCTTTTTTCTTCTTTTCTTCGACCTACATTATCTGAATTTCTACCTATGCCTTGTAGATTAACAATTCCCGGTGCGGGTGTAGGAAGCCCGGGCCACGATCTAACTGTTGTAGAATTCGCATGATGAACGCTCATATATGTTTGGCACAGTTTTACGGCCGATGCCCTTCCTGACGCAACCCTCTGCATTTATCCGGGCTTGGGACCGGCCGACAGGTAGCACAATAATGTGCTGCCCAACGGGCTGCAGGTAATAAAAAAGAACCAATCAGATAAAAAAAGTCAGCCTACCTACTCTATGTAAAAGTTAAGGTCAAATGAAAGCAATCACAATAACCACAGTCAGCACATAAGGTACACATATCACATACTACCTGTGTTAAAAATATAAAGGATATGGCGATTTAAAGGATAGGTGGATGGAGGGGATTCAAACCACAATGGCCCTCACTAGTAGTTGAGGCCCATTGTGGTTGAGTCGAGAATTGATGTTTGGTCCTCGTTGTGTACTTGACGCAGGCAATACGTACGCGCGGTAGGCTAACTTGGGCCGAGCAGATTCGATGCGAACGATACGAGATAAGATTTGTTAAATTTATTAAGTCCTCACAACCCTTGTCGTATAAGTTATGAAGATACTCACGTTCGACGTTTCTTCAACATCCACAAATTGATCACAAACGCGTCTTGTTGTTAACAAGCTCAGGTAAGGAATACGAGGGTGATGAGCAAGTTTTTGTTGGGGTTTCCACTCGCCCAACTTCTTTCAACCGTTCAACCGGATAATAAGGTTTAAATGGTTTTTTAGTCCTTTAAAGTGGTGATAGGAGAATTGTGTCGATGTTTGAAACCGTTCCTGGCTAATTTGGTGACTCAAACCGAACTCAACGGTCGGATACGAAGTGCATTAAAAACAAAACCAAAAACATAAAATATTAGTGGCAAAAAGCTGCCTGGACACTCAGTTTGCTTTTTCTTTCCTTTCTCTCGGTTTCCTGGTCCTCTTGCACTTGAGAGAGTCTGGCTGCAGGCCTCACCTCGCATCTCAAGTCCCTTCCTGCAGACCCCCAACTGCCATCGTCAGGCAGGGAACAAAGTAGGATCATTTGAAAATTGTGTCCATTTCTGTTTCAGCGTTTAAGGAACTCAGATGCATATTTTCTAGATAATCATTAATTTCCGGTTTCAGCATTAAAGCCATTCATATACAGCACAGCGCACTTCATTAACACACTCCTTTCATTCCTGGTTGAAGTGTTTTAATCTTTTATTAATAAATCAGTGACGACTTAAAATGGGTAGAAGTGTAGATGATGATGATGATGACTCTTCAATCAATCTACCATTGATGTTTTCATGGAATGGAAGGAAACCAGAGGTTGCAGCCGCCGTCACGTTTTCCTTGTCACAGGTGACTGCCGGCCAAGATGGCACTGCAAGGAGACCAAAAAGCGCTGCAATGCACCACAGCAGAACTGCAAACAGGTTCGTTGTCATGATTTGAATGAAGAACTGAAAACAGCACACATTGCACAAGACCCATCCGGACTTTAACCAGACTGAGGACCAATCACAGTGGAGGACAAATGCACAACACCTGTGTCCTAATT
>NW_026907448.1:0-18582 GCF_019802595.1 Syngnathoides biaculeatus
ACACACAAGAGCAAATATATTACATTGCAACAGATGAAAAGAATATTTAAAAAAAACTTGCATCAACTCACATAGCTGTTTTATAAAGGAGACATTCACGGATGTTCATAGATTTCCCTTCACAATTACTGTCAAAACTCTGCAAGATCAAGAACACGGTCACCATGCAGCTTCTGGTAACTCTCATTCACACCGCACAATATACATGGTCGCCCAACGACGCACACGGACCTCGACAACGTCTCCACTTCTCCAGCCAGTGAGTTAATGTTTGAAATTAATGAAACACATTCAACACCGTGCCTCTGTGACTAAACCTGCTTTGCAAATGTTTAAAACTAACTGATATTCACATTCTACAACAAGACAATGAAAACAAGTGGAGGAGAACAAAATATGTAGCTTCCACCAGGAATCTCACAAACAAGAGGAAGTATTTCTTCCCGCTACACTATAAGTGTGGCTTCAAAATAAAGCACGCAGCCTACTTTCTGTGTTTCTCAGATCTTCCAACAATTCAATGGCATTTTCCCTCTACAATGAACATTTTTAAAACACAATGACATTGAAAAGAACAAAAAAGAATAAATGACAGAGATCAAAATAAAACTGCGCTTCCACATCGTGTTCCTATTAGAGCACAACAGCATCACAACATTACATAAACTCAATAGTAGGGGATATAATTGGCAACCAAGTCTCTGACATGCCTGAACAATGAATCAGTGTCAAAAAAAGCGTGCACTGTATTTGTCATTCAAGTCAGGAGTGGGCAATTTTCTCCCATCTTTGAGGGGAGGTTTTTTTACTCATGAGATGATCAACCCCTCAATTCAGGAAGTCTCTGAAGAAAATTGCAGGAAGGGGGGATCCAGAGTTGAACTGGAGACCTCTTGATCTGCAGTCAAATGCTCTACCACTGAGCAATACCCCCATGTCTTCCTGCCACCTCTTAGTTCTGTAGACAATTCAATATTCATCATTCATTCCAGTTGTGAAATGTAAATCATTGAGAACATGAATACAGACATCAATGGAGAAATTATGAATGATGACAAACTTAGAACAATTGGACATTTGGATTTTCACCCAATAACTTCGAGTTTACACCTAAGTGACAAGGGTTAACATTCCTGACAAAAGCAGGAGTCATACAAATGCTTGAGGAGACAGCTCCAAACCGATGATATGCCTTTTCCTGTGGAATGGGATGTGAATTTAAAGGAGAACCTTTGATATCCATCAGAATGCCAAAGAAATTACCCTGATGTGATTTGAACACACAACCTTCTGATCTGGAGTCAGATGCACTACCGTTGCGCCACAGAGTCAGTGACAACAATCTTCTGTAGAGGTGTAATCTCAAAATTAGGGTATATTGTTGGCAACCAATACAAGTCACTGACATGCCCGACTGGTGAATCCGTGTCAACAAAGCTTGCACAGTATTTGTCTTACAAGTCAGGAGTGGGCAATTTTCTCCCATTTTTGAGGGGAGTTTTTTTGCCCATGAGATGATCAAAACCTTGATTTCATGCAGTTTCTGAACAAAACTTTGGAGGTTCTGCATCTCTGTGCTTCATGGAGACTTGGCTTTGTGGACGAGTGTCTGACACTTCCATCATGCTTCTTGTCTTCAACCTCCAATGTGTGGACCGTGTCGCTGAGCTAACATGGAAACTGAAAGGCAATGGAATATGCTTGTATACCAACGAGAAATGGCGCATGAACGTTACACAGCTCAGCACACACTGCAGCCTGCTTTTAGAGTTGCTGGTTTTGAACTGCCAGCCGTTTTATTCACCACGTGAGTTCCCCACAAGTTTGTCACGCATGTTGCAAATGTGCAGAAGTCAGAAAATGAAAAAAGCATCAACAGATGTGCTTGTTGTGGTTGAGTGGTTAAGGTGATGGGCTTGAAATCCTTGGTGATCTCCTTGTGTAGGTTTGAATCCTGCTAACAATTTAATCATAAGACTTTGGTTTGGGATCAGTCCAGGTCAGTGGTGTGTTCTGGGAAAAGGTTTGCCTGTTACGATGCAGTATCAACAATTATATTTTAGCATTACTGCTACTATATATTTTGCATGATAAAATGCAGCAAATATAAATACAAATACAGCAGCATCAAGGCAACACAATTCAACGACACCACGACACAATCAAACATGAGAAGAAAACGCACCAACAAGAATATGCAAGACAATCTGACAAAACAATACAATCTAGAACAATACACACCATGATCATGATTACGATCGAGGCAAGATGATAGGGACAATCTGACAATCCAGCCTTATAAAAAACAAAACAAAACAATACACAACACAGGATGTTGCACAAACAATATGTGATACAAGTCTACACTGTACGTGATTGTGTGTGGGCCACACACCCCGTGTTGTGTTTATCAGAACTATAAGGAGGAGAGAATCTGACCACAAACTGAGCAGGGAAAAGGTTTCTCTTCAGTAAGTCTTCTCATTTCATTTGCTTTTTTTTCCTCACAGAGAAAATTTTCATCGTTGACGTCAGTGTGACATGTTATCTCACGTCTGGACTTTTTTTCATGTCGTCATCAGAGAGGAAAGTGTGACATCATGTCATCACTATCTGATATTGGAGCTGCTCGTGATCCTCCACAGTACCTCAGCTTTGCAGTTTTTCACTTTGGCCATTTGGCTCGGGCCACATTTGCTTGAAGTTGAGATCATTTTTTTAATGGAAGGTTCCCAATGGTTGAAAGACATTCATTTATTTTTTATTGGGAAAATGGATTTGATATACTCTACAATGATGTTATTTATCAAAGATTGGTGGAACAGTTGGGAAACCATTGTCCTTACAGTTCTGAGGTCCCGGGTTCAGTCCCGGACCCGCCTATGTGGAGTTTGCATGTTCGCTGTTTGCTTCTATGTGCTCTGTGATTGGCTGGTGACCAGTTTAGGGTGTGTACTCTTGTTCCTCCCTGAAAATTTCTGGGATTGGCTCCAGCAATAATCCCGCGACCCTTGTGAGCATCAGCGGCTCAGAAAATGGATGGATGGATATACCTTGAATGGCTACCTCAAGAAATATTTAAGTTGTTAAAAGGTGAACTTTAATGAAATTAGAAATTAGAGCTCTATGTGTTGCGCTGTATTTTTTCATACAGATGTTTTTTAAGGTGAATTTTTATTGCACAGAAAAAACATGTTTTTTACATGTTGGATTTCAATTCAAAAATCCATGTTAAAAATTTGAGTCCATAGCCACTACAGTGAACAAACGTATTTCCACTGAGTGATGCGGTTTGCTAGTCCTGCTGATTGACGGCACGTGAGCAACAGTTTCCGTTGTGTAGAACTGGAGTTGTGATATTCGCCTGATCCGTGTGAGGTTCCTGCTTGGACACAAGGCCGCTTGGCCTGCTTTCCAAAAAGAAGAACCCCACAAAAGGCAAAAGTTAACATGACTTAAGTCCCCGTCAGGGAACCCAACCCTGGTCTTGCCTGACATGACACGCGGAGATAATGTCCACTATACCAACGAGGAGACGACTACACTTGTTTCCCGGGAACAGATGGTCTTTGCCAGAGTGGGGTGCTGGTGTGGAAATCAAGAGTTGAGAAATGTGAGCTCGATGTCTTACGTTGTATTTTTTCATACAGATATTTTTTAGGATGAATATTTAAGCAGGAAGTGACGGACATGGCAGGACCGCCCTCAAGTTTGACTCGTTTGTTTCTATTAGTTTTACCTCCGGGAAGGTAGCTCGTTGTTCCTTCGTGTGAGCCAAAATGCCGGCTCGTTGCATTGCTGGACATTGCTTGAACCCTCGGGAGGATGGAATTACCCTTCATAAGTTTGCAAGATACTCAGTTCGTCATGAAAAATGGATTGCACGGGTGCAAAGGATGATAGCTTTGTGGGTTCCAAATAACAGGTAGGTGTGTTTACAGCGACTAAAAAAGATAATTTGGGGCAGACCACGTAATCCGTCTCTCATAATGTAACAAAAGATCCGAGTCGTATGACAGGGGTGCTATATGTGTCGATGGGCGCGTCGGACGGCGTCGGGCTCACCGGCGAAGGCTGCTGCGTCGCCTTGCCAGCGAAAGCTGCCGCGTCGGCTCGCGGACACTGCCGACAATGGCGCACTCAGCCGCATGCGACGACAACACCGTGAAGCAGCCCGGCTCCACTCCGTGACAACCCACCTCGGCGCCGAAAATGAGCCACTGCAGCCAACAAGGCAAAGCCGGCTGAGCTCGTCGCGGCACCGGGCCGTGATGGCTCATCTACGCCGCGGATGTGGATCGGATGGGGAGGCGGTTTGGCCGTGTTTGCATATCATCTGAATATAAACAATAGGGTAATCTTGCCCCAGTAACTTCACTTGGTTGTGTGGTGTTCTCCTTTTCAAAAAGATCTTCAGTGTCAGAAGAGGCGTGTTCATCTCCCATAGTAGGGTCCAACGCGTGTTTTCAATGGAGAATGTCCGGGTGACGTCACGGGTCGAGGATGCAGGCAACATGCCAACCACTTGGCTGTCGTAGAATGGAACTTCTCCAACTTCGCGCATGGATGACGCGCTCTGCGCTCTCGTTTATTTATTCGTATAGACATTGAAGTGAATAATGTAATATGTATTTTTCATGACAATATCCATTTTAGAATGTTTATAGGGATGAACCTTAATCTTTAATAAAAGGAATTATTTTTGCATTCCAAACACTTCAAGGTAAATACACGTGGTAAATATAAAACATACATCAATGTAAAAAAAGCTTATCTGAATACAGTAGTATAGTAAGTGAATTGAAGTGCAAATACTGACAGCTATGAAACAGGCAAGTCGTCAGACAACTATAAGTAAAGGTCTTTTCAGGTCAATGTGGTACTGATCCTCACGATGCCGGGTATTGTGCTCCAAGATTGCACCGTTCACCTCCACGTGAAGATCGACCAGATGTCGGCTCCTGTAAGAATACAAAACACTTGGTTAGGACTGAAAAGTCGCAAAAAAAAAAAAAGAAGTTATGGAAGTTTGCATTAATTGGCTTTCGCTTGAAATTTCAGGATGAACGTACCTGTGACCTTTACGTGAGAACTTTATTTAACCTCACAGTTCTGAGGACCCGCGTTCGATCCCGGCCCCGCCTGTGTGGAGTTTGCATGTTCTCCCCGTGCCTGCGTAAGTTTCCTCCGGGCACTCCGGTTTCCTCCCACATCCCAAAAACATGCAACGTTAATTGGACACTCTAAATTGCCCCAAGTTGTGATTGTGAGTGCGGCTGTTGTCTGCCCTGCAATTGGCTGGCAACCAGTTCAGGGTGTATCCCGCCTCCTGCCCCTTGACAGCTGGGATAGGCTCCAACAACCCCCCCCCCTGACCCTTGTGAGGATAAGCGGCTAAGAAAATGGATGGATGGACAAAAGTAGTGCTTAGCCTCCATCGTAGAGTATCTTGGTGCCGAGTGAGTTGAGGAACTTCATTTGGAAGTAGTGCTTTGGCATGTTGTGTACTCTAAAGCCAACTCCAAACCTTTATGCCAGGGATGTCAAACTCATTTTTGTCATGGGCCACATTGTAAACGACGATAAACATCTTTAACTGTCTCATCATATTTACAGATGAAATTTATGAACTAGTTTTGGAATCAGAAATCAAGGCTAATTGGTTTTTCCCAACGACTGTTTGGTCACACAAAAATGCTTGTAATATCTCAACGTTATCATTTATGATGTGACAATTTAACATTTTGGTACGGGTTTGGGAAAAAAAAAAATCATGGAAGTCGATACATATGATTTGCCTCTGCGGGCCACATAAAATCATGCAGCGGGCCAGATCTGGCCCACGGGCCTTGAGTTTGACACCCATGCTTTTTGAGGATGAATCAATCCCGTACTGCGTGTCACCGGCAGCTTGGAACAGAGATACTGAGAAACTGGAAGGTTCACAGAAAGACATTAAAGTTGACGTCTTTGAAAATTCTCATGGATCAATTTTGTTGCTCAGCTCCTTGTTGCGGTTTGTGCTCAAAAAGGTAAATAAATCCAAAAACAGAACCACTGGATGTGCGTTCCAAAGCGGAGAGAAGGTCAAATAAAGTTTAATTGTAAAGGTTCTACTGATACTTGGGCTCATAACAACATTTCAAGCGCGAGCCGTCACTTTTCCAAGGAAGCGTGTGCGCACGTACCTGCCCAAGGCGTCCGTCAAAGCCTTGAGGTAAACGGAACGGTGTCGGCCTCGCTGCAGTTGATGCTCTGCGGTCGAGCAGTGACTCCAGAGCACGTCCGCATCTGACGGGAGACAATCGGGTCTCAGCTGACCGGCGCCACCGTCCGTCTCCCAGCCGTCATCCCAGCGGTTCTCCACAGCGCAGGGTTGGAAGTCTGACACAGTGTAGCTCTGGATGAAAAACAGTTTTGGCTTGCCGACCAGCGCCGGACAGGCGTCGCCGTTGAAAAAGCGGCGGACATCTTCCAGACGGAGGCCTTCGCAGTTCATGTCCGTGGCCTGGAGGCGATTGTCGATCGCCCGGCTGATGATGCAGCAGACGAAGCCGTCGCCACTGTGGTCCGGACTCCTTTGGAAGACTTTTCTGAGCGTTGAGACAGTCTCGACCAGGTTTAGCCATTTATGCAGGGTCACATTGAAGTGCAGTGATTTAAATGTGTGCGCCATCATCTCTGAAGGGGGAGAAAAAAAAAAAAGTAAAAATGATTTGGATCAGCCAACCTTTGAAAATCCTCGATCCGATTTCAGCACAAATATTAGAAAAGCCTCAGTGTGGTTTCATGAGGCCTCACTTGCTCACCACTAAGTGCAAGGTACCATATTTTCCGCACTATAAGGCGCACCTTCAACGAACGGCCCATTTTAAAACTTTTTTTCATATATAAGGCGCACCGTCGGCTTTTAGGTGTGCCTTATAGTGCGGAAAATACGGTACTGTAGTTCCCAGCCCTAAATTCTACTGTACACAAAACAGCGTCTTTCAATGTATGCACTGTAGAAGTCTTCCCCGATTGTACTCACCTCTGTCATTCCCCACGCAGTCTACGATGACGCACTCCCCTCTGGGGTCACTGGCGAATGTGTACCGACTCACTGGACTCTCCTGCAGGGATGCAAGCAGAGACATGGTTGAAATTCAACACGGGTTGATCAAATAGAGCAACAAAAGTCTTAGTCCGTGATTTAATATCGTACAGTACATCACAAATGTTGGACGAGACCACTTCGCTCCCAACCCCGAATTCCAAATTCCAATTTTTCGTCTGAAAAAAAAAAACATTTTAAAAAGCCGCGTGCTTTGAACTTTGGTAGGAATAGTTTGTCATGTGTCCCAATAAATCAATCAATGGCCTTTATTGTCATTATATGCTGCGCATACAATGAAATGATGAGTCTCCACAAGGTGCAATAAAATTAAATTAAAAAAATAAAAATCAAAGATCATCTTAGGTAAAGGTTGCGGCTAAAATAAATGCCCAAATGTGCAGTTGCAAAATACTACATTACATTGTTGTTATGTACTTATTTCGATAAATAGTTTGAGTATGAATCTTACCTGGCAAGGGTGGCGCACCACTTCCTCGGGTACTGCTGGCGCGCTGACTGAAATGAGATGAAAAATTTGAGAAGTCAGTGAAAGAGGGGAAGAAGAAAAAATGTTCAAAGCAGTGATCATTTCACCAGTTGATTATTGATCATTGTTGACTAGTTTCATTTAAATTTTGGGATTAATACGGTACGTGAATGTGAGATTGCATTTCTTCAAATACTGTCCACACTCCAATATGTGGGTTGTTTTCACGTGACGTCACCCGTTGTGATGCCTTGAACGGTGGCTATTTTCCATCCCTGAGCTCCCGTTACTCATACATAGGCAAGGTGGACGACATGTTTCTAACCGCATTTATTGAAGACGTGACCGACAGCACATCAAGCCCAGACTGACTTTTAGGTACCTGGCCTCATGGGACTCAGGACTGTGGTTACAAAGGCGCAGTATTGTGCCCTTGGTCTTTTATTCTCTGTGACACTTACCTGTATGCTAACACGGAAAACTAAAGGCGGTAAAAAGTCAAAGGCAAAAAGTAAAACTTGTATATTAGTTCACCACAAGCAAAGCGAAATGTTCATTTGTTTAAAATTAGATAATGGCAGAAAGACAAAAGAATAAACAAATCCAGTATTTCACAAAATTCTCGAATCTTTCAAGTGACTAACAAAAAACGATCTTAACTGGAATGTTGGCCTTCTGAAAAGAGTATCAATTAAGGTGGTTAGCTTAGCTCGGCGACACATCGGCACGATGGAGGTTGAAGCCAGGCAGCATGATAGCAGCGTCGGGCAATCGCCCACAAAGCCAAGTCTCTGTAAAGCACAGAGCCGCAGAACGTCCAAGGTGTTTCGTCGGAATAGACGATGTGCCCGCTTATGCAGCCGGACTTGTGCACCAGATCGCGGGGCTTTGAAGAGCATGCCGACCAGCAACTCTGGAAAAAGCTTTAGCGAACTGGCGAGAGTTGTCAAAAAAAAAAAAAGTCTGAAGAAGGCTCTCTGATGGTTAGCAAGTCCTCTCTTATGTACTTGAGTCCCAAGACGCCCGTGAAACACCAAAACACAAACGGTAACGGAGAGCATTCCGGAGACTTCCACACTGGGTGCACGTTAGGTAGAGAGGTTAAATGGCGGCGCACAGCGGTGTGTGGGTGATTCAGCAAAAAATGTGACGTCAGTGAAAACAGCCCATCATGACCCATCATTAAATGGGAATCCGGCACTTGGCTTCGGCTCACTTGCTGAGTGTATAACGTCTCAAGCATTTTAAGGATTAAAAGGACTGTGGTGAAATTGTGTAATTTTTGCAAAATTGTGTCATTCAGTTGGTTCTACTTGTACTAAATCAGTATTGCACACACTCACCTGACATCTTGTACACCTTGAGCTTTTTGGCCAGGTCTACCCTGCCGACGTCCATTAAACATTCCTCCAAAAGGTCCACCCTTGTAGGGGAAACCTTGCCCACGTGCTCTAGTTCGACAACCAAGTCCAGGAAATCCTGCGTGAGTGAGAAAACAACGGAAAGTGAGCAACGACTTCAAAATTTCACACGGCGACACCAAAAAGTCCCCCACCGGGACAATTTCCTACCTTGGCAGTTTCCATTTTCTTACGCGGTAGCATGTGACCCAGAAGAAACTTCACACTGCTCACATCATCCTTGGCCATGTCCTCGCTGATGTGAGCCATCAGAACTCTGCGGGAGGAAGCAAGATGGACATTAGGAATTGCACATTTGTGACATACAAAATCTTGAACATTAAAAGGGGAAAAGGTAATTTTTAATGGCTTGTAGGCAAATATTTGAGTCTCTATATTTGTGGAGATTCTGGCTACTCACTGAATGTGAACATACAACCAGAAACATCTTTATTTTGCCAACTATGTCAAAAACACGCGAGGCAGAATGGGGACATCGAGGTCTGGGCCCACCACTTTGTTGGTCTTTTGTTATTTGAAGATGCGTCTATATGGAAGTAAATATGTGCCACCAAAATTTTAATTTCAAAATGCCGTTGTAAAATTCACAGTTACTTCAAAGTGATCACATTTTCAAGAGCTGTATTTCAGTTTAACATTCCAATGCAAATAATTCACCAAATGAAAAAAATTCAACCTTTAAAATTGAAACAATATTCTGATTCTCCTGAGATTCATGTGGGTATAATTTGCTTTCTGAAATTCACAGTCTGAATTCACTGTTATAAGAAGGCAGGGTTACTTCAGGTCAGAACCCAAAACTCAGCCAGATCAATTTCAGACAGCGAATTGTAGCCAGTTGAATTTAGGTAATTTTGTATTTAATAAGCTATTGCTAACATGTGTTTTATGTTTTGGAGATGACAGATGGGATTCAGTCCTGTGCGAAATCTGGCACTTTTACGGTTTAATAATGTACTTTAATTTGTTAAATTTAGGTGAAGTGTCTCAACCAAATCAAAAATATGTTGAGAGCTGTTCCACCCCATCGTTATGCATTTGTGGCAGCACAGTACTTGACATAACCGTCCTGACAACAAGTTTCTTTGATTATTACTTGCAATCTAGGCCAGTAATCCAGAGGAACCGCTTTCAAATGAGGGCTGAAGCCAAAAAAGTATGCATTTAAGTATTTAGAATGTGGGAGTAACAGGGATGGAGTATAGCTCGGGGAGAAAGTGAAACTCCACATTCTCGGGGCAGTAAATCAATCAGAACTGGACTCTTGATGTTCTGCCTGTCATAAAAGAAGTCAGAATAAATTCTTGCAACGAGGCTTTTTTTTTTCAGGACGAACTAGCCTGGATTGCTGTGAAAAACTCAACTACTTGTGTTCCAAGTCCGGTGCTTTTTTACCTTTAATTTGACCTGAACAGTTAAAACACCGAGTAACTTTTTCTTTTTTAAACAGTGAGACTAAAATAATAAAATGGCACTCACCTGAATCTGGGTAGAACCTGCTCGGATCTCAGAGCTCTCTCCACATCGTCCCGGCTGAACCCAAACACCTGCCTGAGGATGTCATATCTCCCCAAATGTAGCATGAGCTCAGCCAAAAACAGACGCCCTTTGTCGTAGCTCCTGACTTTGGACTTGAGAGTCTACTTTATATGCGCGGCTGTATTGTCTGTGTCCGAAATCTCGCACAAGTAGAGAATCTTGGAGCGTTCGTAGCTGCCGAGGGCTTCTGATATTTGGTGAATAGCACGAAGCATTTCTGGATCAGGAACTGCCATCGAGGCACGAAGTGGCTCGTAGCGTTCGTTTTGACGATAAACATCCATTCTCACTCATGGGAACTTGCAAAAAAAAAACATTCATATGGTTCATTTCAGTTCTGTACAAGTCAAAATATACAACTTTGAATATAAAAGGAACAGGCCGTAACTTACTTGTAAAGTCCTAGCGTCTGCGAGTCAAAAACTAGGAACTTCCGTTTACGGAACTTAAAAAAAGTGAGCCCTCTACTCACTACTCGTCGAAATACTTCGCTTGGATTTCCAGCGTGAAACACTGAGAATGCTGTTAAAAAATAATACAGTAACAACTGGACTCGGTTCTGCCGTGAAGGAGTGCAAAACTCGGAATGGGATCAAGACGTATTGGGCAAACTATTTAACCGAATTTGGAAACCTTTGGTCTTCGTTCAATTGCTGGCGGTTGATAATCCATTTTAATGGTGCACTACCGCCACCTTCTGCTCCGGAGACTGTACTACTGAGCGCTATCTACCCCGATTATACCTTTTATGAGAATTTAATATCTGGGGTCACCATTTTTTTTTTCAATTTGGTGCTTCTTCTTTGGGTATTAATTAATCCACGGGGATATTAGGTGGATAACATTTAGGAAATAAAAATAAATCATCTCCGTGAAGACAGATTGCGAGAAAGGATTTTCCAAAACAATTATCAACTGTGATTTTTTTTTCCGTGATATTGACGGAGTAATGTTATGTGGGTGAATTCTTTAATTACTTCCGTGGAAGTAGACAAGTGCCACCGGGATTTGAATTTGAAATTCAAATGCAATTGAAATGTTACGTGGATTTGAAATTGAAATGGGATTTGAATTTGAAATGTTAAATTGAATAATTCGCTGTCTGAAATTCAACTTCGTTGTTAAAATTCAGTTTCGTTGTAAAAATTCACTGTTGCTCTGAAAAGACGAACAGACATTTGCAAAGGATTTCAGAACTCAACACCCAGCAGCCAGCCAATCCTGTTACGTTTTCTTAGTCACGTGTTATATTTTCAAATGCACTACAAAGTTATGTTAACACTAACAGTGAAATGTTTCATGAAAACAAATTTCAATGGCATATTTTGAACTGCCATTAACTGAATCAGTGCAGTGTAATGGCAATAACTCCTCGGAACATTGTCACGTGACTTGTCTTGTGTAAACGAGTTCAACATTAAACCATATATGAAGCACTTGTTATCTGAGAAACAGACACTTTTATTTCTCTAAATCTCAACAACACAACAGTTTCATTGTAACGCAGCTGTTTTTCATAAAAAAATGTTAAAATTGCAACTGCCTAAAAAAAGCATAACATGTTTCAACAGGAAGGTTGATTCAGAACAAACCAAAGCCAGTTTGGCAAGAGGAAATACAGCCGACAAAATCATCTTTAAAAGACTTGTTGTCCTTGAAGTGACGTCATGAAATGAACCATTGATACACGTCGCATTTTTGCATTTCACATTAACCGACCGCATCATTATTTATGTTGTGCAGTTGATCGGCCTTTTTGAGGACAAACCGCAACAAGGAGCTGAGCGGCAAAATTGATCCATGAGAATTTTCAAAGACTTCAACTTTCATGTCTTTCTGTGAATCTTCCAGTTTCTCTGTATCTCTGCTCCAAGCTGCCGGTGACGCGCAGTGCGGGATTGATTCATCCTCAGAATGCACGGGTGTCAAACTCTAGGCCCGGGGGCCAGATCTGGCCCACTGCATGATTTTACGTGGCCCGCAGAGGCAAATCATATGTATCTACTTCCATGATTTTTTTTTGTTCAAATCCGTACCAAAATTTAAAATAGTCATGTCATAAATGATAACGTTGAGATATTACAAGCATTTTTGTTTTACCAAACAACAGTAGTTGGGAAAAACCTATTAGCCTTGATTTCTGATTCCAAAACTGATGAGCTTTGTTACATAGATGTATTTACCACGTGTGTCTACCTTGCACAGTGCAGCTGAAAACATTTGTCGAGTTTCATACTTGTATTGCTACACTGTACACGACAATGATTTGCAGTCGTGCCTCTACTATTGTCTTTGTTAATAAATGAGATTCACAATGTAAAAATACTGCATATGTAGTTATTTGTGATGTTCCTGTACTTACCATGAGCATAATGATGGTTCTTTTTACGTCTTGAGCTCAAATTATTAAGATACCCTCCCTTGAGGACAGGGCAGCAGTTGAAGAGGACAATATAATTGAAGTAAAAATGATTTATAGTGTTTGTAATGCAAAAATAATTGCTTTTATTAAAAGTTCAGTGTCATTCCTATAAACATTTTTAAATAGATATTGTAATGAAAACTGCATATAACATTCACTTCAATGTCAAAAGAAAAAATAAATATGAGCGGAGAGCGCGTCATCCATGCGCAAAGTTGTGGAAATGTCATTTTGACGACATCCCAGTGGTCGCCATATTGGGTGTATCTCCTGTACGTGACGTCACCCCGGACATTCGCCATTAAAAACACGTGGTGGACCCTACTGTGGGAGATGAACACGCCCCTTCTGACACGGAAGCTCGTTTCGAAGAAGAGAACATCATGCTGTCACGTCCCATCGGAACGAGAGGTAGGACCCAAATGCAGGAACTCGGAAGACGCAAGGTAGTTCAAGAAGAGACACGTTTATTGTATGCAGAGTTCGGGGATCGAGCAGGCAGTCCGGTGCACGGGGAAACAACGCAGGCAGAAGTGTCAAGGAGTCAGGCTTACAAGGTTGGTCAGAGAACAGACGGAGGTCGGTACAACACAGGTTCAGTCAGGAGTACGAGAGTGCTGGAACGGGACGTAAAGCTCAACGAACTGGCGGAGGACCAATCGTCACCGGGTCCTATATATACGGGGGATGATCAGGCCGCATGAGGCACAGGTGTGTGCCTCCCAATCAGCGCAGCCGCACAGCTCGTGCTGAAGCGGCAGGATCATGACACATGCAACCGAGTGAGTGAGTGCAATATTACTCTATTCTTTCGAGCCATATTCAGATGATATGCGATCACGGTCAAACCGCCTCCCCGTCCGATCCACTTCCGCGGCAGAGATGAGCCATCACGGCCCGGCGTCGCGACGAGCCACCCCGGCCGACAAGGCCAAGCCGGCTGAGCCTTGTCGGCACCGAGTGGCTAATCATGGCGCAGAGCCGGGCCGCTTTACAGTGTTGTTCATAGCCGCCGTCCGTGATGAACAACACCGGAGAGCCAGGCTGCTTTACGGTGTTGTTGTCGCACGTGGCTGAGTCCGCCATTGTCGGCAGCGTTGTTCATAGCCGCTGCCGTCCGTGAGCCGATGCGGCAGCCTTCGCTGGCGAGGCGATGTAACAACCTCTGCCAGCGAGCCCAACGTCGTCCAATGCGCACATCGACACATTTAGCACCCGTCATACGACTCGGATCTTTTGTTACATTATGATAGGTGGATTACGTGGTCTGCCCCAAACTATTCTTTTTTAGTAGCTGTATACACACCTAACTGTCATTTGGAACCCACAAAGCTATCGTCCTTTGCACCCGTGCAATCCATTTTTCACGACGAATCGGGTCTCTTGCAAACTTATGAAGGTTAAATCCATCCTACCGAGTGTTCAAGCAATGTCCAGCAATGCAACGAGGCGGCATTTTGGCTAACACAAAGGAACAACGAGCTACCTTCCAGCAGGTAAAACTAATAGAAACGCACGAGCCTGCCTGAGTGAGCTACTACGTTACTTCCTGCTTCTTCTCGAAAACAATTTCCTCGAGAGGATTTTCATGGCGGGAGTTGTAAAAAGCTGTACGCGTTTTTTCATTAATAACATACTAAAAATTAGGCATTTCATGACAGAGCCCCTTGAACAAAGTGGTGTTCAGAAAGCTGATCTTAAGAAGATGTTTTTTTTTTTTACCTTTTTTAATTTCCTGAAAAGTTTTAATTTTGATCATCAATAATATAAAAAGGTGAAGAAAATGAATGGATGATCTCACTGCCACTTCATAGTATGGTACATTGGTTTTCCCACACCAGCTATGCCAGTGCTTTTTCACGTTTCATGTTTCACAACCGACGCAAGATTCATACTTCCAGACCAACGAGCCACATGAGTTAGTGTACCAGCATGGATTAATACACAAATTCCAAATTCCATTCCATTCATTTCCTCTCTCACCAACCAAACACTGCCGATCCCGCTCCTCATCTCCGAGAATCAGACCTGATATCAATTTTCTACCACATTCATTTTTTTTTTTTACCTATAACAGATTTCAAAAATGTTGGAATTACACACAGAGAACAAATTCAAACAAGGTTTTATTATTTCATGTTGACGAAATATTTGGTCAAACCTTTTCATTTTTCATTCATAGTATTTTCCAAGATCCACAAAAAACACCAGATTGCAAGACTCAAGATACAGTCACCTTTTCACTTGGCCACAAGGTGGTTTTTATTTTCACGGGAACCATCAAGAAATGAACCAGTACTGCACTTGAACCAATGTCTGAAGTCCACAGTACTTCATGAAGCTTCAGCTTGCCGTCCCTACTTTGCACCGAGTCCACTCAGGAAACTCGGATTTGATTTTCCGAGTGGATTAAGAATTTGTCAGCTTCACCTTTGACGGTTTCTCATGGTAGATTTAACAATAAAATACATTTTTCAAAAGATGGCTTGCTTAAACACAGTTTTGAAACAGGGACTATTCACATGTGAAGCACACACGATCACCACCAAATTGCGGAAACTTCCACTTGACTCATGATTTCCAGATCGGCAACCCCCAGGCCAAGACCATCTGTTTCCGGGAAACAAGTGGAGGAGTCTCCTCGTTAGTATAGTGGACAGTATCTCCGCCTGTCACCTGAAGACCGGGGTTCGATTCCCCGATGGGGAGTTAATTAATGTTAACTTTTGCTTTTCGTGGCGCTCTTCTTTTTCGGAAGCATGCCAAGCAGTCTTGTATCCAAGCAGGAACCTCCCACGTATCAGGCGAAAATCACAACTCCAGTTCGACACAACTGAAACTGTTGCTCACGTCCTGTCAATCAGCAGGACCAGCGACTCGCCACACTCGGTGGAATTACGATTGTTAACTGTAATCTTCAGGGAGGAGGCATGGTACACCTTCAAATGGTTGCCAGCCAATCACAGGGCACACAGAATCAAACAACCACTCACAAACACGTGCAGGGGCAATTTAGTTATTTTTGGACATGGGAGGAAACGGCAGAATCCGGACAAAACCAACGCAGGCACAGCGAGAACATGATCACTTGAAACAGCTGGTACTGGGATTTGAACTCCCTCCCCTTGGAACTATCAAGCCAACGCTCAACAAGTGCGCCAGCTTTCTTCCCTTATTTGGTCCATATTATCTCAAATATTGTGGTGATTGTTGTCATATTTTCAGAGGTTGAAGTTGTCAAGAGTCCAGAGGAAATTTTGGTGCTGACTGTTGATCGTTTTGGGGTGCATGAGGCCTGCAAAATGTGGCACTCGCCCACCGTGTTTATATGATTTTAATGATGAGTCAAATAAATAGATTTTTCCCCATGTTAAATAAATGATTTACATCATTTTTGGATACTAGCTTTTGTTCATGTGGTGCAATGATATATGTCAGCAATGTATGATATAATACCAATTTAAACAAACCTGTGTGTGGTAACTCAAGCCAGCTGTTTCCTTTTTTAATTTCTGTTCTTGAAAGTTCTTGAAAAAAAAAGTTTTTCAAATATGGACCATGAAGACCCATACTTTGAACACTATGTATTCCGTTCAATGTTCTAGTGATGGAAACACCAAATGACCAAATGTGCAAATAATTGATTGAAATAAGACTGGAATTTGGAGGAGTTGAATGTCAATTTTATTTGTGATCTTTAATAAATTACATTTGTTCAAACAACGAATATGACTCAATTTGCTTTTACTGTATATCAAATCCATTTTCCTCATCAAAAAGAAATGAATGTCTTTCAACCTTTGGGAACCTTCCATTAAAAAAATGCTCTCAACTTCAAGCAAATGTGCCCCGAGTCAAATGACCAAAGTGAAAAACTGCAAAGCTGAGGAACTCTGGAGGATCACGAGCAGCTCCAATATCAGACAGTGATGACATGATGTCACACTCTCCTCACTGATGACGACATGATAAAAAGTCCAAACGTGATATAACATGTCACACTGATGTCAACGATAGAAATTTTCTCCGTGAGGGAAAACTTAAAAAACAAACCAAATGAACTGAGAAGGCTCCCTGAAGAGAAACCTTTTCCCTGCTCAGTTTGTGGTCAGATTCTCTCCTCCTTATAGTTCTGATAAACACAACACGGGGTGTGTGGCACACACACACACTCACATACAGAAGAGACTTGTTTCACATATTGTTTTCTCGTATCTGTTTCTGCCTCATCCTGTGTTGTGTCTTGTTTTATATTGTGTTTTTTTAGAAGGCCGGATTGTTAGATTGTTCCTGATCATCTTGTCTCGATCGTGCCATGTATTGACTCAAGATCGTCTTTGAATCAATTTGTATCGTCTTATACCGTCAGGTTTGCTCGTATCATCTTTTATTGCTGGGTAGTATTGTACTTTACATTGTTTTATTATCTTTATAGTGGTGTGTTTTGCTCTAGATTGTATTGTTTTGTCAGATTGTCCTGTAAAGTTTTTATTGTCTTGCATATTCATGTTGGTGCGTTTTCTTCTCATGTTTGATTGTGCCGTGGTGTCGGATTGTGTTGCCTTGATGCTGCTGTATTTGTATTTGCTGCATTTTATCATGCAAATATATAGTAGCAGTAATGCTAAAATGTATTTGCTGATACTGCATTGTAACAGGCAAATCTTCTCCCAGAACTCACCAGTGACCTCATGACTTGAACTGATCCCAAACTAAAGGTTTGCAGTTGCGTTGTTGGGAAGAATCAAACCTACGCAGGGAGACCCCAATGGATTTCAAGTCCATCGCCTTAACCACTCGGCCACAACACTCTGTCGAGCATGTGTGACAAACTTACGGAGAACTTTCTCCAAGAGGTAAACACATGATGAGCTATTCACCTGGTACACACACACAAAAACACATCTCAGAGGACATCAGTGATTCATGTTTGGAAAATCTGCAGGAACGTCAGTTCAACCGAGTTGCATGAGGAGATACTCAAAGTGTCCAAGGAAGGTATTGAGGGGGTTGTCCACTCATCTCTCTCTCTCAGATACAGAAGAGACGGCAGATGTTACGAGAGCCTGTCTCACCTCTTTCCGGAAGGCCGCACAGCATTCTTCCTTTCTCAGCTTCCACCACCTGGTTCTCTGCTCTACCTTTGTCTTCTTAATCTTCCTACCCACCACCAGAGTCATTCTACACACTACCATCCTATGCTGTCGAGCTACACTCTCCCCTACCACTACTTTACAGTCAGTAACCTCCTTCAGATTACATCGTCTGCACAAAATATAATCCACCTGCGTGCTTCGACCTCTGCTCTTGTAGGTCACTATATGTTCCTCTCTCTTCTGGAAATAAGTGTTCACTACAGCCATCTCCATCCTTTTTGCAAAGTCCACCACCATCTGTCCCTCAAAGTTCCTTTCCTGGATGCCGTACTTACCCATCACTTTTTCATCGCCCCTGTTTCCTTTACCAATATGTCCATTACAATCTGCACCAATAACAACTCTCTTGCTGTCTGGGATGCTCAGAACTACTTCATCTAGTTCCTTCCAGAATTTCTCTTTCAACTCTACCCCTACTCCATTTCTCTTCCCATCTACTCTGTGGTAGAATAATTTAAACC
>NW_026907449.1:0-17715 GCF_019802595.1 Syngnathoides biaculeatus
CAGGCAAGGGGAGAACATGGAAACTCCACACAGGCGGGTCCAAGATTGAACCCGGGACCTCAGAACTGTGAGGTCAACGCTTTACAGCCGCTCCACCATGCCGCCATCTTTTAAGCAATATGTGTGAATCACAACCAACCTTATCACTGAGTCAAGGAAACCGTGAAAATTTTATCGCATTTGGTTCCATCCATTGAAAAAAAAAGTGGAATGAAGTTACTTTTTATTCCAAAATGCTGAGGTCCAGGGTATACCCTTCAAAATAAGAGTGTAGAAAATTTTTGAGGGAGGCGGGGACAAAATGGCATTTCCAATCATAAAGCAAGAAGATTTTCATTTTATTTTGAGGTACAAGTGAATTACTCTTCACGGTAATCCTTGAATAAGAAATGTTGAGTTGACCAAGTCTAGAATCAGAAAGCCAAGTTGAATAAACAGTAAACTGCCATCAATCGTGTTCTTTCATCCAGTAGGAAAGAACCCTGAGTCACCACAGTCATCTGCCTCATCCAAGACGGTCCAGACGGAGTCTGCGTATCAACAGGAAGTGGAGCGACTGGAGCTGAGCATGACTTCCCAGTTCCAATCCATTTGGATTCTTTTTGGGGTCTGGGGCAAAGTTTGCATCGTTTAAACAGTGTCTCAATTATGGACTCTGATCCTACAGCATCGACTAAAATGAACATTAGACTTGGTTCTCTAACAGTGTCAATCGCAAACCTATGAACCAAAAGGCAGCGTGTGTGGGAAAAAAACTCATTTATGTTTCAACTAAGTTAAATAACATTGAAATTAATTGTGACTGTTAGATCACATTAACTTCCTGTTTTAAGCTTGTAGACTTGAAGTAGAATCCGCTTGTTCACGGTTGCATAGTTGGTTGTTGACGGCGCCTTGTCATTGAGTAATGTACAATTTATGAGCAAACAAATTTAAAGTTGATACTCTGAATACAAGTAAATAAGCATATTCAATCCCTTATGGTGGTTATAATTATAAATTGTGACGTCTCATTTAGGCGGCGCAGTGATTCAGCTTGTAATGTGTCGGCCTCACAGTTCTGAGGACCCGGTTTCGATCCCGGCCCCGCCTGTGTGGAATTTGCATGTTCTCCCCGAGCCTGCGTGGGTTCCCTTTGGGGACTCCGGTTTGCTCCCACATGCAACATTAATTGGGACACTCTAAATTGCCCCTCGGTGTGATTGTGAGTGCAACTGTTTGTCTCTATGTGCCCTGCGATTGCCTGGCAAACGGTTCAGGGTGTACCCCGCCTCCTGCCCGTTGACAGCTGGGATAGGCTCCAGCACTCCCCGCGACCCTCGTGAGGATAAGCGGCGAAGAAAATGGATGGATGGTTGTCTCATTTAGGAATCGTGCATACAACTGTGATTTATTTGTATATAAGACTATTGACATAAACTATTCAGAAGCAAATATTTAAAATATATACGCCGGTGTAATATGGCTGTTGAATGTCAAAACAATAATGTCATAATTCAGTGTCAACAATGTCATAATTCCAAGCTTAAATAATATATTTGCCCTGCTTCATGTTTTCAGTTCTAATAAACAATGGGACTTGTATTATTTTTGTCTGCCTTCGGGAAGAATCTCGTTACTGCTTGCAGCTTTGGTCGAGTATTGGCTGCAGTTGGATGCAACTGTTCCCCTCCCTCACTCAGCAGGACTTTGCCAGGCCAATACAAAATTAAAGAAGGAATCAAAGTTAAAGATTTAAATCATTTTTATTTTCGCTAAACTCCATTACATGTATGATGAATCCAAATTGAGCATAACTTTTTTTTCAGGCTGTAGACTGGGGGATCCTTCATGAACCTGTCACTCTTGCAGAGTACACACGCATCACTGGCCAGCCTGGATCGCCAGCAGGACTCGGACTCTCTCCAAGTGGTGTTCTTGGAGCGTCACCGGAGGGAATCGTTGAGGTCAAGTGGGCCTGGTCAGCCAGAGATGAAACACCCACCCCAGCAAGCGGCTGAGAGGAAGGACTTCGATAAGGTTACTGGCTCATTGAAGCTAAAAAGGCATCAAATGCAGTGTCGTCTGTTCCAAGTGTGACTTTGTGGTGTGGACACTTAAAGGCACAGAAATCATTCCCGTGACGATGGATCCATCCTGGGCTTATACAAAAATCGCTAATATATTTTATAGATCTTTCACTACAGATGAATTTGTTGACATGACATAAAAAGAAATCTTTGAACCCAGAAAATTTGCATATTTTTTTTGTCCCCCATGAAATCAGCACTCATACAAGTATATGTAATATTTCTGGATTCACAGTAGATCATCATCAACAAAAAATACAACTCACCGTTGACATGAATCCACCCACCCATCATTCCATGCATGAATAAGGCCAGGCACCAACATTGAATCCTCACACATGTGCCAAGGATGTCATGAATTTAAGTTTGTGAACAATATAACAGGACCATCTTACTAACTACCAAAAACAAAAATGGATCTTTGCATCTGAAAAGACATCAAATATTCTCTCAGATACAGTCATTCACACAACACACATTACAAATTGATATTAATTGACATGGTTGTAAATTAGAGAACCAGTCATTTCTTGTTATAAATTTAACACTGACACCATCTTGCTTTTACCGCAGCCAACTTTCGAGATCAGATGGAAACGGGCTTTGTTTTGTCGCTTTCTTCTCAGGGAGCTGTTTTATTTCAGCTGGTGGTCACGTTGTAAACTTTGAGTTGAGCGGAAGTCATCAGGAGACACGGTAAACTGTTGGCCTCACGGTTCTGAGGTCCAAGGTTCGATCCTGTCCCTGTCTGTGTGGAGTTTGCATGTTCTCACCGTGCTTGTGTTGGTTCACGACTTTCACTTCTGCTATTTTTCAGTGCAAAGAAAATTATAGTCAATATCTGGGTTGCTTTCTTTCATGAGAGTTCAACCACAGGATGAAAATGTTTCCATTAAACACTGTACACTTTAAAAATTCATATATGAAATTAAATATTTATCTTTTACTGAGAGAACAGTCAGTTTCTTCTCTGTCACCCTCTGCTTTTTTTTGGATCTTGCATCGTGCAGTTTTTTTCTACAGCAATACTGTAATTTAATGTGTTGTGTCTGACCAGCTGTAAAGATGAAAGCAAACATGTTGTTATGTAATCAGCTTTACAAACAAATTTGATTTGAGGGATTCCAAGAGGGGTGGCACGGTGCCTCAGCTGGTGAACCGTTGGCCTCACAGTTCTGAGGGTTCAATCCCAGACCCGCCTGTATGGAGTTCGCATGTTCTTCCTGTGCCTGCGTGGGTTTCCTCCGGGCGCTCCTGTTTCCTCCCACATTCCAAAAACATGGAACATTAATTGGACACTCTAAATTACCCCTAGGTGTTATCGTGAGTGTGGCTGTTTGTCTACTTCAGAGCAATTCAAGCTTGTTTCCCTAGTAAACCTGGAAGGGTTTGAAAATGACACAAGTATAAAAGTAAAAGTAACACAAGGGGAATCTGTTAAGTGCAGCACATTTGAAAGGAGTTCTTTTGTCAATCCATCAATCGGAAAACCTGTTCCAGGTCCGGCCGCGGTGGTCCAAGTGTCGGTTGGCCATTCTGGCAATCAACCTGCTTGCTGCTGGGACTTCGGTCTGAGTTCTCTGCCACGGATGTCTTCAGGCCGAGGCTGCACATCTGTTTGCAAGGACTGCTGGAAAGTTGTTGCAGTACATGATGAAAATAATTCTGTGTATTGTTAACATACACAACATACAGTAATTATTGTCAAGATTTATTTTAGCACATAAAAAATGTAACAAAGTACAAAGTGACGTGTGGCACTTTTCATCACCAATAGGTGAGCATACAAATAGTTCTAATGGTAAAAGATATTAAAAGTTGATTATTGTTGAGGTCATTGACAGTAAAAGATTCTTTGTTAGCTAATCATCCTCAAGAAGGATTTCAAGGACTTTATCATGCTCGGGAAATAGAAGAATTGTCACAAATGAACACTTTTCATATTATTATTCAATATAATAATGAATAAATATTCGTTGCTGCCCAGTGACCCAGCTGAGCAGTTTTCACACTTTGGCCTTGTCGCTTGGGCCATTTCTTGCTTTGTGTTGCCAGCATTTTGGTTTTGGAGGGTTTTGAACGGATTAAAGGTCAGTGTCCAAGTATTGCTGACATCCCGTCCTTTATCGCCGATCCACAGCAGGAGGAAACTGCACTTTTCCTCTTAAGCTCTATGTTTCCTGTAAACGAGTTTGGCGTGTTGCTTGAATCTCCGCCACGCGTCTGGTAAAGTGGATGAGTTGGAAAATAAAACGCCTCCTCGTTGTCGTTTTTTTTCCCCACAGTCTGTTTTTTTTTCATGAGTCCATAGTTATACTACCGTAGCGTTGCTGTCATGTTATTGAATAACGTAGACGTGAGTTCAACTGTACTTTTTAACGTGGGTGATTTTTATTTGTCTTTTGCACCCGCCAATTTCTCGAGCTCACTTCCTTATCGTCCTGTCTTGTCACGCCCCGGTGACGTCAACACAACCACAATCACACCACACTTGCTTTATACGAGAAGGACGATACTGTAGCTCATTCGAATAATAACAACACGATACTTGTTCTCAAGTGTCACATGTGGCTTCTTTATTTATTTATCGCTCCAGCACAAGTGCCTCAATCACCTCTGGTTCCAGTGTTTGTTTGTCAAAGGACTTTCAAGACAAAAGATCAAACGATAACCATCGCTAAAACATTATAGTTTACACTTATTGCTTCCGACCCATGATATGTAGACACGATCTTGCCGTACAAAATGGCGTTGTAAACAAAAACACGTGGTCTGTGTGACGTCAATGAAATGTATCTATTACTTTCAATTTATACTTTTTCAGCTTCTTGATGATGGCTTTTCCTACCGGCACACTTGTGTGTCTCGGCCTTACACGTAGAAGAAAATCTTTGATAACAAACAGAGCACGAAGAAGGTTTGTCACCAGTGTGGGTTCTGGTGTGTATTTTTAAGGTCCTTCCGAGTGAATCTTTGACCACAAATTGCGCAGGAAAAAGGTTTCTCACCAGTGTGTGTTCTTGTGTGTCTTATTAAATAACCCTTCTGAGTGAATCTTTGACCACACACTGTGCAGGGAAAAGGTTTCTCACCAGTGTGTCTTCTTGTGTGGATTTTTAATTGTCTCTTCTCAGTGAATTGTTTATCAAAACAAAAACAAAACGTGCAGTAAAAAGTTTTCTCAAACCAAGGTGTGTGATCTTGTGTGTATTTTTAAATGCTCCTTCCGAGTGAATCTTTGACAACAAACTGCGCAGGAAAAAGGTTTCTCACCAGTGTGTGTTCTTGTGTGAATTCTTAATTTTCCCTTCTCAGTAAATCCTTGACTACACACTGCGCAGGAAAAAGGTTTCTCACCAGTGTGTCTTCTTGTATGGATTTTTAATTGTCTCTTCTCAGTGAATTGTTTATCACAAACTGTGCAGGAAAAGGGTTTCTCACCAGTGTGTGTTCTTGTGTGTATTCTTAATTTTCCCTTCTCAGTGAATCTTTGATCACAAACTGCGCAGGAAAAAGGTTTCTCACCAGTGTGTGTCCTTGTGTGTTTTTTTAAGTTTCCCTTTTGTGTGAATTTTTTACCACAAACTGAGCATGCAAAAGGCTTCTCACCTGTGTGTATTTTGATGTGATTTTTTAAATACCTCATCGAAGCAAAGGTTTTCCTACACTGAGAACATTCCCAGCATTCGTTGGCACTATGACATGTCATATCACCTTCCGACTGTTCATGATCATCATCATCATGACCGTCTGTTTGTGATCTTTCAAAGGTTTCTTCCTGCTCTTCCTCTTTCATGTGTCGGACCCCTTCCTCCTCCTCTTTGATGCATTGTATCTCTTCACCTTCTTCTTCCTCTTTGATGTGACCGGACACTGACTGCTGGAGCTCTGGATGAAGATTTTCACTGACATCTGCAAGACAAATGACAAACACAAAGGTCTCAAATGTAATTTGTTTGCAATATTTAACTTCAAACGTAACTGCACACTGTAGTAGTAGAATGGGCTGTTATTATTACAAAGTAACTCACAATTGTGACAGACAGCCACCGATAGAGTGACTTATGTAGTGATGGAGGACAACTTGGCTTGGTCTTAGCCAGCAGTAAAAAAAAAAAAAAAATTCCAGAAGTGAAACGGGGAAAGACTTTACATGGTCCATAATTCATCTACAAATGGTCTTATTTTTTGCTCAATACAATCAAATTGTTGATCATTTTCAACACCATCAATCTTTTTGGTCAATCAATTGGTCTTGAAAACTTGCCCCCCTTTCAGTGGTACCTCTACTTACGAAAGTCTCTCCTAACAAACGATTCAAATTAAGAACAGCCTCTCCAGAAATTTTTTTTTCTCCATTGACGAAAGAAATTCAGGATACAAAAGGGAAAAAAAATGGTGCCTGATTCCACCAAACGTAAACATCCTGTATTTGGGTTAGAAAGTGGCCCGATAGAATTAGAATCAGCGTTATTGTGTGTGTAACAACACACAAGGAATTTGTCTCAGGTAGTCGGTGCCGCCCTGGTCCGACATTCAGAACATAGAACAAACAACAAGAACAGAGGACAAGAGACATTTAGTTACAGATGTGCAGGATGCAGTCTTCTTCATTTAGAACAGTTAAGACTGTGTCAGCACCCCACATTATGTTAAAGGAAGACTCTCCCCAAATTTCATATGCACAATAAACCCTCCACTGTGAAGTCATATTATTGTTACATATATTTTGGACATTAATTAAAAAAAAATTGAAAATGAAGTACATTTTCAGAATCCAGGCAAAATCTGGATGTGTGCCAGCTTTCAGAGCCAAACACGGAAGAAACATACTTGACTCCGCCCCTGACGTCGCCGGTGCTTAGCATTACAGACCATTCGTTCTAGCTAAGCCAAGATGCCGACGTGTTGTGCAACAAAACTGAGAAAACGCACCCAAATTTCTCCTTCTTTAACCTCCCGTGGGATCACCCTGACAGTATACAGCTGTGGCTGTCACAGTTGAGGCTCGATCACCAACAGGGGAAATGTGCACATATCGAATCATTACTGGTTATTAGCTGCTAAGTTATAGCCTCTCGTGCTGGTACTGTATAAGCAACATCATATTTTATGAGGCTGCACGGTGGCGCAGCTGTTCAATCCCGGACTTCCGTGTGTGGAGTTTGCATCATGTTCTCCCCGTGTCTGCATGTGTGTGTAAACGTGCCTCCTGCCCATTGACAGCTGGGAGAGGCTCCAGCATTCCTGCAACTATCGTGCAGCTAAGAAAATGGAAGGATGGATATGTACGTGGAAGCACACAACACTTCCCGGTTACTATTTAGGGTGATGCGCGCATGCAAACCCCCCTTAAACCTCCCATCGGCGGCGCTCGTCGAACGCGAGAAGCTGAGTGCTTGAAAAGTACAATTTGGGGAAGAAAAAAAAAAGTCTGTCCACGCCTGCTGTATAATCTCTCCATTGAAACAAATTCCTCAGAAAAGCATCAAACTCTGCGGTCCAAATAATGGGACCGTTATTGTTCGTTGTCAGCACCACGCCCCTCTCAACACATCGACTTCCGCGTGTGTGTATTCTGGCTCAAATGCTTGAACATTGTTATTTTTGGGGGTTTTTTTTTGCTCAATGGCGGGAGTAGTAACAGCATGGAGCATCGACTCGTTGTTATACTCGTTTGTTGGCGTTGAGCACACAACACTTCCTGGTTACTATTTACGGCGATCCGCACGTGCACCATCTGGATAGGAGGGTGTGTCTCAACAACGGAACAAGGCAGAAAATAGTAGGTTCGCTGAGCAATAATTTAATGATGTCATTGCCACAAGGAAAAAAATGCCTGCTAGTTTTGACTCGCATTGATCGGGAGCGCCTACCCGAAGGAAGGAGCTGGAAGAGCAGGTGGCACGGATGTGGAGGGTCCAAAAGGATTCTGCTTGCTGTGAACCTAGTTGCAGTTGCATGCAGGTCTTCAATAGTGGGTAGAGCGAGCCCGACAATCCGTTCAGCAGGTTGGATTGTCGTTTGCAGTTCCAAGGATGTCAGTTTCCTTTCTTGTGGCGGCCCCAAACCAGACTGTGATGGAGGTACACTGTACTGATTGGATGACCGCTGTGCAGAATTGTCTCAGCAGCTCTTGTGGCAGGCCCTGCTTCTTCAGAAGCCGCAAGGAGTCCATCCTTTGCTGGGCTTTTTCTGAGGATAGAGAAATGTAATTCCCTATAATTCCCAAGAACTTTAAGGTCTCGACGGTTGACACGAGAAAGTTGGATAGCGTTAGGGGCAGATGGGGTGAGGGATGCCTTCTGAAGTCTACAATCATCTCTACAGTCTTTAGAGTGTTCAATGTCAGGTTGTCTTGGCCACACCAAAGCTCCAGTCTTGCCATTTCCTATCGATACGCAAACTCATCGCCATCTTTGATGAGGCCAAGGACTGTGGTGTCATCTGCGAACTTCAGGAGTTTGACAGTCGGGTGCTTCGAGGTGCAGTTGTTCGTGTAGAGCGAGAAGAGCAGAGGGGAGAGGACACAGCCTTGGGGATCCACTGGGAGATGGCAGGCGATAGGCTGAGCTGGAGAAGTTTGGAGGAGAGGAGGTCAGGATCCTTGCATACGTTCCCTCGCTATAGAGATGTTGATGGATGAAGTGTAGACCCATGTTGACGGCATCATCCGCAGAACTGTTAGCTTATGAGGTACATGGCATTCAAAGACTTTCATGACCACAGATGTCAAGGCAACAGGGCCGCAGTCATTAAGACCTGAGACTGCTGCTTTTTTGGGGACCAGTATAATGGAGAGTTTGAAGCAGGTTGGTACTTCGCACAGTTCAAGAGACCTGTTGAAGATCTTTGTGAAGACAGGAGCAAGTTGGTCTGCACAGATATTGAGGCAAGATGCCGACACAAGGTCTGGGCCCGGCGATGTGTTGATCGTTTGTTTGAAGATCCCTTTCATGGATGTTAAATGGTGGAGAGGAAGGCAGTGCGACTTGTGGGACAGCTTGGTGGGTGCGTGGTGTAGTGTGTATTTGGAATCTGCAGGAAAAGCAATTTAGGTCATCGCCTAGCCCGCACTTGTTTTCTACTGGGGGAGAACATCCTTTGTAATTAGTGAGCGATTATAATCCACCCCAGAATGATTTGGAGTCATTAGCACCAAGATGTTTTTCCAGTTTAGCTCCATAGTCCCTCTTTGCGGTGTTCATTTTTTTGGTCAGCTGGTTTCTAGTCCACTGCCACTACCACTGCACCCCATTCTTTACGATCATTTGGGTTTTATTTAGTAAACGCAAACATTACCATGGCGACATCAACAAGAGTGGATCGCGCCGATTGTATTATGAGGAGAGAATTTCTAAAAATGTGTGTTGGTGGTCACTGTTGCTCAGAACAGGAGGGGACGTGTGTGTAAATCTTGTATGAAGTACTTTTAATACTCATAGCTGGCAGGCAAGACAACATAACGTAGCCTAGCAAGCTTGTTCTACCACTAATGGTTGTGCGTAAACATGCTTCCATTCTGTCAAAACATGCTTTTAAGTTTTGTTGTGGGTGAAGTAATTTTATTTCAATAAAGTAATTTAATTACAATAAGTAAGCACTCATCACTTCATCATATAATGTTTGCTTGACTTAACTGGCTGACTTGACTGGGAAAAAAAAAAGACTGAAAAAAAATTCACAAAAAAAATCCGTGTAATGAATGAAAGCATTTATTGTCATTCTTGCATGCCTTCTTGCAGGTCTTTTGACGTAAAACTGTAAATACCTGACGGACATTAAAGTTCTTTAAAACAAAAAAGTGCCCAGAGTGGGGGAGGCGACATGTCTGAGACAGACATGTCCTATAATGCCGGGTTCTGAATAGAAGACAAATTTGTTCTTTCACGCTTGCACATTGTTAAGACTACTGGATTAAAAAGTGTATTCTGAATCCACCGCATCCCGTTCTTTACGACCATTGTTTTTTTTTGAGTAAACTCAAATGTTACCCTGGCAGCGTGGATCGCGCCGATTGTATGATGAGGAGAAAATTGGGAAAAACGTGTTACCCGTTAGCGAGAGATTTTTGTCCTCAAAACTGCGGCCACATACTGTGTGTGTCTATATTTTTCTATCCAATTTCTTTGCCGCTTATCCTCACGAGGGTAGAAGGCAGGGTCCACCCTGAACTGGTTGCCAGCCAATCGCAGGTCACATTGAGACAAACAACCGCACTCACAATCACACTTAGTGGTAATTTAGAGTGTCCAATTAATGTTGCATGTTTTTGGGATGTGGGAGGAAACCGAAATGGCCAGAGAAAACCCACGCAGGCACGGGGAGAACATGCAAACTCCACACAGGCGGGGCCGGGATAGAACCCGGCACCTCAGAACTGTGAGGCCAAGGTTTTCCAGCTGAGCCACCGTGTAGTATTACATCCTTCTATGTATGTTAGGTACCATATTTTTGCAACCATAAAATGAACTTTAAAGTCTTACATTTTGTTCAAAATGGACAGCATGCCTTATGTGCACATTTGTCGTATGCCTGGTTCAATGAAGTACACTTGAGCACACTGGTTACACGGTACCATGTATGCGAGCACGTTTGAGTGTGTATATCAGCTACCATGAGATGGCGCTCACAAGGCAAGGAGGAAGAATTGCTTTTTACATCTGTAAGCAGAAGCATACAGGTGCACCCAGCATGCTTTGCGGCACTAAGGACCTCGTCAGTGCTTCAAAGCATGCTGGGAGGATGAAGATGGGATTTAAAGTGCATGTTTTGTGGCAATTATTTCTCGAGTCATTCTTTTATCTATTTTATTACTTGCTAGTTATGCTATTGTCTTTGCTGTGGTGTGATGATTTTAGTTTTGATGTGACACCGTAAATGTGTACATCATAAGTAATGCCGTGCCTGCACAGGCGGCATGTGGGGTGCTAAAAGCATTTTCTGCTTACAGTTGTGAAATGCAAATGTTTCCCATTGTCTCATGACTGCTATCATATAGTGTCTTACATCAAAGCAAATACACAAGAGGATGTGTGCTCAAAATGTGAACAAATTCCTTAATTTTGCTTTATATGACAAGTCAAAAAATATTACCAAATGTTGAAAAACTACGTTTGTGAAAACAAAATTAGTCAGCCCACAAACAGTTAACTGGAAACAGGCAAGGGCACATACAGTGTATTTCCATTTTTCCACCCACTTATCCTCACAAAGGTGAGCGCCTATCTCAGCTGACTTTGGGCAAACGGTGGATTACACTCTCAACCGGTTGCCAGTCAGTCGCAGGGTGGGATAGAATTTTACGTAAAATGCATCACGGTGGTGCGGCTGTAAAGTGTTGGTATCACGATTCAAACGTACAGGGTTCTAACTTGGCCCACCTGTGTGGAGTTTGCGTGTTCTCCCCGTGCCTGCATGGGTTTTCTCCGGGCACTCGAATTTCCTTCCACATCCCAAAAACATGCAACATGAATTGGATACTAAATTGGCCCGAGATGTGATTGTGCGTGAGCGTGGATTTTAGGAAGGTTTAATGCCAGGCAGTGGTCGTACAGGGGGAAGGCAGGCCAACAGGGCGACGGTACAAAAATCACAAGGAAAAAAGGGCCTGGTCCCAAAAACATGAAACAAAAATCAGACATGGCAAAACATGAAAACGTAACTTGACTTGATATGGCTCAGTAACGCTATGACATGAGACGAAGCAGTTACGCTAGTTGATGCTCGTGAACACAAATGCATATCCAGCGAGTCCTCGGGTCAAAACGGTCTCGGGTCAAATGTTTCGACTTTCCGACGCCCGTGTCTCGTCTGCCATTTTGTCCCCAGCACCACAGTGTTTCTGCTTAGCTCATGCATATTGCTTCTCTGCATTAGTGCGCAGAGTATATTTTGCCTTTTTCGCACCGCTTTTTAACACATCATGGCCCAAGAGAAGAAAGCTGGATTCTTTAGTAATGCTGGTCCAGCTAAAACATAACCAATTACCTTGCAAATGAATCTTAAGATCTTAAAAAAAATAAAGTAACGCTATGACATGGGACGAAGTAGTTTCGCTAGTTTGTGTTCGTGAACACACATGCATATCCAAGGAGTGCTTGGGTTAAAACGGTCTAAATTTCCTACAATATTTCCACTTTACGACGCCCGTGTCTCGTCAGTCATTTTGTCCCAAGCACGACAGTATTTCTGCTTCACTTATCCATATTGTTTATCTGTGTTTGTGCGTTGTGATTATATTTGCCTTTACACATTATGGCCCAGAAGAAGAAAGCAGTTTTTTTATTTAATTAAAGAAATGCTGGTCCAGCCGAGCGGCACGGTGGGGCAGGTTGAAAGGGTTGGCCTCACAGTTCTGAGGACCCAGGTTCAATGCCAGCCCCCCCTGTGTGGCATTTGCACATTCTCCTTGTGCCTACATGGGTTTTCTCTGGCCACTCCGGTTTCCTCCTACATCCCAAAAACATGCAACATTAATTGGACACTCTAAATTGCCCCTAGGTGTGATTGCGAGTGTGGCTGTGTGTCTCTATGTGCCCTGCGATTGGCTGACAACCAGTTCAGAGTGTGCTCCACATCCTGCCCATAGACAGCTGGGATGGGCTCCAGCCCTCCCGTGACGCTCGTGAGGATAAGCGGCTAAGAAAATGGATGGATGGTCCAGCCGAAAGAAAAGTAATTACCATGGAAACTAATCTAAATGGAAGGGGGGGGGGGGTAATCGGAGAAAGGAGTAACACTGACAAACATTGGTCAAGATTTGTGCTTCAGTCGGACGTCCATAGCGATTATTTTTCAGGACGAAGCCTGTATTTTAGCACACGTGAAGGGTTTCGCACCTATGTACAATGATCGCAAAGCAACTTTTTTCATGAAAAAAAAGATGCAAAGTTGTTCAATCATTGCATAGATGGAAAGATTTCTTAGTTATGGATTGAGGACCAGAATCAACGTAGGCTTAATATCGGCGTACTGTTCATTCAGGGAAAAGGCACGCCATATTTTCCTCACTTTGAAAAGACAGAAAGGCAACGACGCTGAGGAAGAATTTACCGCTAGCATTAGCTAAGCACAGCCTCCCCTCATTCTTTGTCATTCACCACTCGCAGTCATGGTAAGTAAAGCATCTTATTTTTCATGCAATTTAGTCTTTTTATACGAAGTACCAACACCCACTCTTTTTCTAAGCCACCTATCCTCATGAGGGTCGCAGGAGTGCTGGCGCCAATCCCAGCTGTCATCGTAAATTTTGACTTTAAAAGGTGAAATCTTATTTAGGCCAAAATTTGGGTTATGTCTCTAGTGTTGGAACACAACTCGGTCGTAGAGCGAGGACTCCCTGTACACACAACGATCTGTCAATAAGTGGCATGAAAAACGAGACTTAATCAGGATGCAAACGAGGTGCAGCAGCGCGCACGAAGAAGTGGCACGGCCACGCTTTTGCTCATCACTGCTGCTGTTAAACACCCGACTTAACTCTGTGCTTCCACAGCAGTTCGCACGCATGGCCATGGAGAACCTCGCCGCTTATATATTACGTGGTGTACAAATGTTAATGTTCATTTTCAGGGTCGGTTGGGAAATCGGAACCACAAGCTTTTTCTGTCCTCAGAACTATGTACTAAACAGTCGTCCACGGCGCCAGCGGATTCAGAATCCAGGTTCCGATAATAACAACGACTAAGAAAATGGAGAATATTATTTTACTCCCGGATAAAGCCGACAGAATTTTGTTGATGGTGTGTATTTTAAGCACTTACGTGTCAGCTTTGTCATACCTGACTAGTTGGTGGAGGAAAGAAGAAGACTTTGTTTCAGGCTTGATTTCTGCTGGGGGAAGTGGTGATAACAAACGCGTGTCGTTGTTAGCAAGTTAAGATAAACAAAGCCGAGAAGCTTCAACCTGCACGAAACGACTCCAACCGGACACGACGATTGCGCGAATGATGTTTTAGTCCCCTAAAGTAGTGACCAGGGGCGTCCCGAGTTGAGGATTCACAACATTCTGTAAAAGATTTGCTCAAATCGATCAAATCTACCGCAGGATGAGTTGATGATAAGAAAAGAGATATTACCCAGGATCCCCTGCGCCGGTAATATTTAAAGTGACAGACCACCCATTCCAGACGACAGTCAGCTGCCCCTTTTCAAAATAATATCCAATCTTCGGCGTGACAACGAATAAAGCATCAGTTGGAGCGTGACTTGACCGACCGACTTGAACCGAACCAAAAACTTTCACTATTTAACGTGGAGCAATCTTCCGATAAATTGAGACTGATTAATAAATGGTTTTTCCTTCCTTTTTCCTTAACGGAACCCATCTTTAAAAAGAACGTGGTGCTCCTTTTTCGAAAAAAAAAAAAAAAATGCTAACCTGGAAGTGCGACACAAGCGTTCAGTCTGACAAGGTGACAGGTGGTTGGCACAAATAAATCGTGGTTATCTTGACAAAATCCAAGTGGCTGGCTGTGAATTTGGGATCTAGGTCTACAATAACCGAATGCATTTCTTAATAACACCGTCGTGTCACAAAAATCCACCCATCCATTTTCTTAGCTGCTTATCCTCACAAGGCTCGCGGGAGTGCTGGAGCCTATCCCGGCTGTCAACGGGCAGGAGGAGGCGGGGTACACCCTGAACTGGTTGCCAGCCAATGTATGAACGCTTATATTTGTTCGGCACAGTTTTTATGCCCGTCCTGACGCAACCCCTCTGCATTTATCCGGGGAGAGAGCTGGCAAAATGGAGCACAGTCGGCATCCATCTGTCTATCATGCTCCCAGTTCAGAGTCTTTAGAGATGTCGATATATCGTTACTGTTTATAGTCTGTCCTCGTTGATGTTTAGGCACGTACTGTACTCTGTTCTCATGCCAATTCAGCACTAAATTGATCATTTAACACTCTTATTTAAGTCATGATTCATGTTGATTTAACTGTAACCTCTGTGGTGTAGATTACCAAGCAATGGATAGAGGTTTTTTTTTCAAATCGATAAGTGAAATTCCTGCCACTTGGCTGCTGTTGTTCTGTGAATTCCCACAACTAAACCAACACCAAACTTTAATGCACTGGCACACAAAAAGAGAAACAAACGTTTATCTTAAATAAACGTTTCAAGACCGTCTTGTGGTGATGATTAAGTTCTCTCATCACTGCCGCCTGAGGTCGTATCCGGGTCAGGGAACGCAAATTCTTAAACCTGTTTGGTCAAGTGTTGTTCAACGTGGACCATGGTATGAGTTGACTTCCTGAGTGGATTCCTTCTTACTGCAACTCAGCCAGGAGTCAAAACATTTACTTTTATTTTGAAGAGGCCGCAGCGGTGATCTGTCGCCTTCAATATTTGTGACTCAACGTCTTTCGTTTTCCTTATCGGAGTGTGGTTGCAGACTTGATCGGTTATGGTAAATCTTCCTCAATTTGGACTGACTGTTGTGAATCCTCAACGCGGGACCCCCCTGATCACTACTTTAGTGGACCAAAACGTCATTCGCGCAATAGTCGTGTCCGGTTAGAGTCGTCTCGTGCACGTTGAAGCTTCTCGGCGTAGCTTAGCCGAGCTTGCTAACAAAGAGACGCGTTTGTGATCAACACTTCTCTCAGCAGAAATCAAGCCTGAAGAAAAGTCTTGTCCTTTTTTGCCACTGACTGGTAAGGATCGGCAAGACTGACACCTAAGTGTGCTTAAAAAAACACACGCCAACAACGAAATTCTTTCGGTTTGTCTGAGCGGATAATGTTCTTGATTGTCTGAGTCGTTCATTTTTGTCATTATTATCGTAATCTGGTTAGCGCATCCGCCACACAGTTCTGAGGACTGGGGTTCAAACCCCTTCCTCGGCAGTGTAGCGTTTGCATGTTCTCCTCGTGACTGTGTAGATTTTCTCCTAAAAACTAGGTTTAACAGGATCAGCGAGTTAAAAAAAAAAAAAAAAGATCCGATCAAAAGATGAAGGATGACTATATTTAAATGACCTGTTCATTTTCTATACATTATACAGTATACTTGTGGACTTAATCAATCAAAAAATATACATTTACAATAAACATATATCTTTGTAAATCAGTTTATGCCAGTGAGGTAAAGTTACCGACAAAACTAATTAAGGGTCTTATGGTCTTGTAACGCCGTAGAAAAGGAGTCGGACGCGGAGTGTAGCGTTTTAATGGAGACATCAACAGAGTCAGCCTATTACGGCGGGAACTCGCTAACACACTATCACCGGAAGATCACGTCCGTGCAGAACCTCGTAACCGAACTCGTAGTCCCGTCGGTGAATTATGTAAAGCACCACAGTCTTATATTTGATTGCCGTACATTAATACTGCAATTAATGCATCTCGTGTTTTCTGACATTCTTTTTTGTTGGTGTGTCGTGAGAGTTTTCAATTGTAAAATGTGTGCCTTGACTCAAAAAGGTTTGAATTCACTGCTCTGTATTCCTAGGGTCAAATCAACATTACAACAAGACAGAAATAATGGGGCGGGTAACATAATTTAAGGTTCTAGAATATATATATATGTATATGTATAGATGGGCATCCATGGAACTGTTATATAAAGACTTATTTTATAGCTTCATGATACGGAAAAGGGGGATTATGAAATGGGCAGATGCCTCCTAGACCAGCCAGGTTAGGCCGGCGCAGGGGGACATTATGCTCAAATTTTTTCACTTTTATTTTTTGTTTCATGAATTTGCATTTGGACTACGCCACTTTATAAACAGCATTAATGCATATTAATAGACATTACATTTCATATTTCATGATGTTTTTCTCTTATCCTCTTTCTTTTCTTCTTCTTTCCTTTCGGCTTGTCCCGTTAGGGGTCGCAACCGCGTGTAATCTTGCCATCTTAGCCTATCTCCTTGCATCTTCCTCTCGAACCCCAACTGCCCTAAGGTCTTCCCTCACCAACATCCATAAACCTTCTCTTTGGTCTTCCTCTCGCTCTTTTGCCCGCAGCTCATCCTCAGCATCCTTCTACAATATACTCACTCTCTCGCCTCTGAAAATGTCCAAACCATCGAAGTCTGCTCTCTCGAATCTTGTCTCCAAAACATCCAGCTTTGGCTGTCCCTCTAATGAGCTCATTTCTAATCCTATCCAACCTGGTCACTCCGAGCGAGAACCTCAACATCTTCATTTCTGCCACCTCAGTTCGGCTTCCTGTTGTTTGTGCTTCTTCTTTTTGTTTCACTTCAGTGCACCGTCTCGAATTCCGCACATCATGGCCGGCCTCACCACTGTTTTGTAAACTTTGCCCTTCATCCTAGCAGGACACTCTTCTGTCACATAACACACCAGACACCTTTCGCCAGCTGTTCCAACCTGCTTGGACCCTTTCTTTCATCCTGACCACCCTCTCCTTGCGCTGTAATGTTGACCCCAAGTATTTGAAGTCGTCCACCCTCGCTATCTCTTCTCCCTGTAGCCTCACTCTTCCCCATACTTTTCTCATTCACGCACATATCTTTGTTTTCACTTCGGATTTAATCTTCATTCCTCTCCTTTCAGTGCATGTCTCCATATTTCCAATTGTTCTCGCGTGCTCCATGCTTTCACTGCATATGACAATATCATCTTGCGAAACATGAGTCCAAGGGGATTCCAGTCTAAACCTCATCGTCAGA
>NW_026907450.1:0-18024 GCF_019802595.1 Syngnathoides biaculeatus
TAACTGCTAACGCTAGCTAGCCTCTATGGCTATCTGCACTTTTAGCTCATCTTTTCATCCACCATCATCCATCATTCGTAACTTCAAAATGTTGTCGTGTTCATCGGGAAGTCAACCCCAACAAACAAATCAACAAAAGAAAACTTTCTCATTGCTCTGTCAATGCCCGCGCACGCAAATACGCATGTGACGTCACGCACGGTCCCGCCCACATGTGTGTCAACCTTCTCAAGTATGAGCCATGTTGACCGTGGGTCAGTGGTTACAGCGTTGCTTTCGTAATCCAGAGGTTGTGGGTTCATATCCCGCTGATCACTCCACTCCCATTCATGCCTGACCTTTCTTTCCTTTTCATCTTTTTCGCACCATTCATCCTTTTGTCTTTTCTTCCATTGTTATACTCCCTCTCTTTTCTTAATTTCACACTTTCCCACATCATCCTTTCCTTTTTCATGCCTTATCTTCTCTTCCATCCTTCCTGCCGTTCGTAACTTCAAAATGTTGCCGTGTACATCGGGAACTCATCCCCAACAAAACAAATGACAAAAACAAAACTTTCTCATCTTTCTTTTACACCGCCTTGAAGAATTTACGGGCCCACGCACGCAAACAGGCAAGCGCGTGACGTCACGCATGGTGCCACCCACATATTTGTGTCAACTACTATTACTATGGTTGTATGGCGGCCCCGTGGATCAGCGGTTAGTGCATTGGCTTAGTGAGCCAGGTTTTGTGGGTTCGAATCCCACTAGGGCCTCAACTCCAACCGTTCCCTTCCCCATTAATTTCAGTTTTCATTGAAATAGTCTTCTATCGAAAGTGCTCCAAACTAACTGGAATCAAGCAAAAGTGTTGATTTTGGAGCTATTTTAATTATTTGTATTAATTTTTTATTTTTGGGAGAAGAGAATTCGGGTGAGGAGGAGGCGACGCTTCGTAGCCGACCAACTGTTGACTGCTAATGCTAGCTAGCCTCTATGGCTATCTGCACTTTTAGCTCATCTTTTCATCCACCATCATCCATCATTCGTAACTTCAAAATGTTGTTGTGTTCATCGGGAAGTCAACCCCAACAAACAAATCAACAAAAGAAAACTTTCTCATCGCTCTGTCAATGCCCGCGCACGCAAATACGCATGTGACGTCACGCACGGTCCCGCCCACATGTGTGTCAACCTTCTCAAGTATGAGCCATGTTGACCGTGGGTCAGTGGTTACAGCGTTGCTTTCGTAATCCAGAGGTTGTGGGTTCATATCCCGCTGATCACTCCCATTCATCCCTGACTTTTCCTTCCTTTTCGCACCATTCTTGCCATTCATTCTTTTGTCTTTTCTTCCATTGTTATACTCCCTCTCTTTTCTTAATTTCACACTTTCCCACATCATCCTTTCCTTTTTCATGCCTTATCTTCTCTTCCATCCTTCCTGCCGTTCGTAACTTCAAAATGTTGCCGTGTACATCGGGAACTCATCCCCAACAAACAAATTGACAAAAACAAAACTTTCTCATCTTTCTTTTACACCGCCTTGAAGAATTTACGGGCCCACGCACGCAAACACGCAAGCGCGTGACGTCACGCATGGTGTCACCCACATATTTGTGTCAACTACTATTACTATGGTTGTATGGCGGCCCCGTGGATCAGCGGTTAGGGCATTGGCCTAGTGAGCCAGGTTTGTGGGTTCGAATCCCACTAGGGCCTCAACTCCAAGCGTTCCCTTCCCTATTAATTTAAGTTTTCATTGAAATCGTCTTTTGTCAAAAGTGCTCCAAACTAACTGGAATCAAGCAAAAGTTGATTTTGGAGCTGTTTTAATTATTTGTATTTTTTGGAGAAAAGACTTCGGGTGAGGAGGAGGCGACGCTTCGTAGCCGACCAACTGTTGACTGCTAACGCTAGCTAGCTTCTATGGCTATCTGCACTTTTAGCTCATCTTTTCATCCACCATCATCCATCATTCGTAACTTCAAAATGTTGTTGTGTTCATCGGGAAGTCAACCCCAACAAACAAATCAACAAAAGAAAACTTTCTCATCGCTCTGTCAATGCCCGCGCACGCAAATATGCATGTGACGTCACGCACGGTCCCGCCCACATGTGTGTCAACCTTCTCAAGTATGAGCCATGTTGACCGTGGGTCAGTGGTTAGAGCGTTGCTTTCGTAATCCAGAGGTTGTGGTTTCATATCCCGCTGATCACTCCCATTCATCCTTGACTTTTCCATCTTTTTCGCACCATTCTTGCCATTCATTCTTTTGTCTTTTCTTCCATTGTTATACTCCCTCTCTTTTCTTAATTTCACACTTTCCCACATCATCCTTTCCTTTTTCATGCCTTATCTTCTCTTCCATCCTTCCAGCCGTTCGTAACTTCAAAATGTTGCCGTGTACATCGGGAACTCATCCCCAACAAACAAATTGACAAAAACAAAACTTTCTCATCTTTCTTTTACACCGCCTTGAAGAATTTACGGGCCCACGCACGCAAACACGCAAGCGCGTGACGTCACGCATGGTGCCACCCACATATTTGTGTCAACTACTATTACTATGGTTGTATGGCGGCCCCGTAGCTCAGCGGTTAGGGCATTGGCCTAGTGAGCCAGGGTTTGTGGGTTCGAATCCCACTAGGGCCTCAACTCCAAGCGTTCCCTTCCCTATTAATTTAAGTTTTCATTGAAATCGTCTTTTGTCAAAAGTGCTCCAAACTAACTGGAATCAAGCAAAAGTTGATTTTGGAGCTGTTTTAATTATTTTTATTTTTTGGAGAAAAGACTTCGGGTGAGGAGGAGGCGACCAACTGTTGACTGCTAACGCTAGCTAGCTTCTATGGCTATCTGCACTTTTAGCTCATCTTTTCATCCACCCATCTTTCCTTTCCTTCATTTCCATATTTCCTTCCCTTTTCATCCACCGGTCTTTCCTTGAGTCCTTCCTTTCCTTCTCTTCTACCCATCTTTCCTTTAGATCCTTCCCTTTTCATCTTCTCTTCCATCCTTCATTTCCTCCATATTTTGTTCCCTTTTCACCCACCCGTCTGTTCTTGTTCATCCTTCTCTTCTTCTTTTCAATCTTCTCTTCTATCCTTCATTTCCATATTTCTTTCCTAGAGTTCATCCTTCTTTTCCATATTTCCTTCTCTTCTCATCCACCCGTCTTTCCTTTCAATCCTTCCCTTCCTTATCATCTTCTCTTCCATCCTTCATTTCCATATTTCCTTCGCTTTTCATCTTTCCTTCCCTTTTCCTTGAGTTCATCCTTCACTTCTTCCATCTTTCCTTGAGTTCATCCTTTCCTTCTTTTTCATCTTTTCATCCACCCATCTTTCCTTTATTTCCATAATTCTTTCCTTGAGTTCATCCTTCATTTCTTTCCTTTCCTCGAGTTCATCCTTCTTTTCCATATTTCCTTCCCTTTTCATCCACCCGTCTTTCCTTGAGTCCATACTTTCCTTCTCTTCCGTCCTTCATTTCTTCCATCTTTTCTTCTCATTCTTTCTTTTTCATCCTTCCATTCCAGCCGTGTTTCCTTGTTCATTCTTTACCTTCTTTTTCATCTTTTCATCCACCCATCTTTCCTTTCCATTCACCCATCTTTCCTTTATTTCCATAATTCTTTCCTTGAGTTCATCCTTCACTTCTTCCATCTTTCCTTGAGTCCATACTTTCCTTCTCTTCCTTCCTTCATTTCCATATTTCCTTCCCTTTTCCTTGAGTTCATCCTTCATTTCCATATTTCCTTCCATTTTCATCCACCCGTCTGTTCTTGTTCATCCTTCTCTTCCATCCTTCATTTCCATGTCTTTCCTTGAGTTCATCCTTTCCTTCTTTTTTTCATCCACCCATCTCTCCTTTCCTTCATTTCCATATTTCCTTCCCTTTTCATCCACCCGTCTTTCCTTGAGTCCAACCTTTCCTTCTCTTCCTTCCTTCATTTCTTCCATTCCACCCGTGTTTCCTTGTTAATCCTTTACCTTCTTTTTCATCTATTTTTCCACCCATCTGTCCTTTATTTCCATTTTACCTACCCTTTTCATCCACCCATCTTTCCTTCATTTCCAAATTTCCCTCCCTTTTCATCCACCCATCTGTTCTTGCTCATCCATCTCTTCAATATTTCATTTCCATATTTCTTTCCTTGAGTTCATCCTTTCCTTCTTTTCATTTATCCATCTTTCCTTTCCATTCACCCATCTTTCCTTGAGTCCATTTTTTCCTTCTCTTCTGTCCTTCATCCTTCCATTTCACCCATGTTTCTTCTTCATTCTTTCCCATCTATTTCTTCCATTCCTTTGCTGTATTTGCACTCTCTTTTCTTCAGTTCCTTTCTATGTTATTTTCTCTTCCTCCAAATTTAGAGTCCAATTAATGTCGCCTATTCTTAGGAGGAGAGAACTCCACACAGGGAGGGGGCGGGGCTCGAACTCGGGTCCTCAGAACCGAAATGCAAACGCTCTACCAACTGAGCTAATGTGCAGTCCCTGTGTCTCAGCCTTTCTGCTCTACTTTAACCTTCGGAACTTCAAAATGTTGTTTCTCATCTTTCTTTTACACCGCCTTGAAGAATTTACGGGCCCACGCACGCAAACACGCAAACACGCATCCTTCCTGCCGTTCGTAACTTCAAAATGTTGCCGTGTACATCGGGAACTCATCCCCAACAAACAAATCGACAAAAACAAAACTTTCTCATCTTTCTTTTACACCACCTTGAAGAATTTACGGGCCCACGCACGCAAACACGCAAGCGCGTGACGTCACGCATGGTGCCACCCACATATTTGTGTCAACTACTATTACTATGGTTGTATGGCGGCCCTGTGGATCAGAGGTTAGGGCATTGGCTTAGTGAGCCAGGTTTTGTGGGTTCAAATCCCACTAGGGCCTCAACTCCAACCGTTCCCTTCCCCATTAATTTCAGTTTTCATTGAAATCGTCTTTTGTCAAAAGTGCTCCAAACTAACTGGAATCAAGCAAAAGTATTGATTTTGGAGCTGTTTTAATTATTTTTATTTTTTTTTTATTTTTTGGAGAAAAGACTTCGGGTGAGGAGGAGGCGACGCTTCGTCGCCGACCAACTGTTGACTGCTAACGCAAGCTAGCCTCTATGGCTATCTGCACTTTTAGCTCATCCTTTTCCTCCACATCATCCATCTATTCGGAAATTCAAAAGTGTCGTGTTCATTCGGAGTCAACCCCAAACAAACCAAATCAACAAAAGAAAACTTATAACGCTCTGTCAATTGCACGCGCACGCAAATACGCATGTGACGTCACGCACGGGTTCCCGCCAAATGTGTGTCAACCTTCTCACAGTAGGAGCCCATTCCCGTTGACCGTGGGTCACAGGGTTAGAGCGTTGCTTTGTTAATCCAGAGGTGTGGGTTTCATATCCCGCCTGATCACCCATTTATTCCTGACCTTTCTTTCCTTCTCATCATTTTAGCAACCATTCTTGCCATCCTTCTTTTGTCTTTTTCTTCCATGTTCATACTCCCTCTCTTTTCTTAATTTCACACTTTCCCACATCATTCCTTCCTTTCATGCCTGATCTTATCTTCCATCCTTCCAGAAGTTGTAACTTCAAAAATGTTGCGCCCCCACGCACACTCGGGAACTCATCACCACACACAACAACCAAAAAAATATTGACAAAAACAAAACTTTCTGAAAATTTCTGTTACACGCCCTTTGAAGCATTCGGGCCCCACGCACGCAAAAACGCAAGGCATGTGACGTCGCGCATGGTGCCACCCACATATTTGTGTCAAACTACTATTACTATGATTGTTGCGGCCCTGTGGATCAGCGGTTAGGGGCCATTGGCTTAGTGAGCCAGTTGTGGGTTCAAATCCCACTAGGCCTCAAACCTCCAAGCGTTCCCTTCATATTTAATTAAAGTTTTTCATTGAAATCGTCTTTATCAAAAGTGCCCTCCAAAATAACTGGAAATCAAACAAAGTGTTGATTGTGGAGGCTGTTTTAATTATTTTATTTTTTTTTTTATTTTTTGGAGAAAAGACTCGGGTGAGGAGGAGGCGACGCTTCGTAGCCGACAAAACTGTTGACTGATAACGCTAGCTAGACTCTATGCTATCTGCACTTTTAGCTCACTCTTTTTCATCCACCATCATCACATTCGTAACTTCAAAATGTGTCGTGTTCATCGGGGAGTCAACCCCAACAAAAAAAATCACAAAGAAAACTTTCTCATCGCTCTGTCAATTGCCCGCGCACGGCAAAATACGCATGTGATGTCACGCACGGTCCCGCCCACAGTTGTCAACTTATCAAGGATGAGCCGTGTTGACCGTGGGGTCAGTGGTTAGAGCGTGGTTTAGTAAATCCAGAGGTTGTGGGTTCATATCTGCTGATCACGCCACTCCCATTCATCCTGACCTTTCCTTCCTTTTAATCTTTTTGCACCATTCTTGCCATTCATCCTTTGTCTTTTTTCCATTGTTTCTATACTCCTCTCTTTCTTAATTTTCACACTTCCCACATTCATTCCATTTCCTTTTTAATGCATTATCTTTCTTTGCCATCCTTCCTGCCGTTCGGCAAACTTCAAAAGTTGCCGTGACATCGGGAACTCATCCCCGACAAACACATGACAAAAACAAAACTTCTCATCTTCTTTTCCACCGCCTTGAAGAATTTACGGGCCAACGCACGCAACAGGCAACGAGCGTGACCGTCACGCATGGTACCACCCACATATTTGTGTCAAACTACTATTACTATGGTTGTATGCCGGCCCCGTGGATCAGCGGTTAGGGCAATTGCTTAGTGAGCCAGGTTGGTGGGTTTCGAATCCCACTAGGGCCTCAACTCACGCGCCCCCTTACCTTCCCCATTAATTGTCACGTTTTCATTGAAATCGTCTTCTAGCAAAAGTGCTCCAAACTAAACGCGAATCAGCAAAAAGTGTGATTTTGGGAGATGTTTTAATTATTATTTTTTGGGAAGAAAAGACTTCGGGTGAGGAGGAGGCGACGCTTCGTAGCCGACCAAATGTGTGACTGTACTGCTAACGTAGAGCCTACTATGGCTATCTGCACTTTTAGTCATCTTTTCTCCACCCATCTTGCCTTTCTGTCATTTCCATATTTCTGCCTTCCCTTTTCAATCCACCGGTCTTCCTGAGTCCTTCACTTTCCTTCTATTCTTAACATCTTTCCTTTAGATCATCCATTTTCAATCTTCTCTTCAATCCTTCATTTCCTCCATATCTTTGTTCCCACTTTTCAAACCACCCGTTCTTGTTCTGTTCAGTTCCTTCTCTTCGTCTTTTCAAATTCTTCTTTCGATCATTCATTTCCATATTAATTTCCTAGAGTTAATCCTTCTTTTCCATATTTCCTTATCTTCTCATCCCACCGTCTTCTTTTTCAATCACTTCCTTCCTTATCATCTTATTCTTCCATCCTTCATTTCCATATTTCCTTCGCTTTTCATCTTTCCTTCCCTTTCCTTGAGTTCATCTTACTTCTTCCATATTCATATTTTCATCAACCCATCTTCTTTATTCCATTCCATAATTCTTTTCAGTGAAGTTCAATCCTTCATGTCTTTCCTCGAGTTAGTCATCCTTCTTTCCATATTTCATTCCCTTTTCATCCACCCGTCTTCCTTGAGTCACCATACTTTCCTTCTATTCCAGTCATTCATTTCTTCCATCTTTTTTCTCATTCTTTTCTTTTTCATCCTTCCATTCCAGCCGTGTTCCTTGTTCACCTTACCTCTTTATTTTTTCATCTATTTATCCACCCATCTTCCTTTATTCCATTTTTTACCTTCCCCTTTAATTCCACCCATCTTTGCCATATTTCCTTTCTCTTCATACACCCATCTTTCCTTTCCTTCATTCCATATTTCCTCAACTTTAATCCACCCGTCTGTTCTTGTTCATCCTTTCTTCAATATTCTCTACATCCTTCATGTCCAGATGTCTTTCCTTTCTTTTCATCCCACCCATCTTTCCTTTCCTCATTTCATATTCCTTCCCTTGAATCCACCCGTCTTTCCTTGAGTCCACCTTTCCTTCTTTACGTCCTGTCATTTTTCCATTCCACCCGTTCATGTTAATCCTCTGAACTCTTTTCATCTATTATCCACCCATCTTTCCTTTATTCCATTTTACCTACCTTTTATCCACCCATCCTTTTCATATTTCCTTCTATTTCATCCACCCATCTTTCCTTTCCTTCATTTCCAAAATTTCCTTCCCTTTTCATCAACCCATCTGTTCTTGCTCATCCTTCTCTCAATCTTCATTTCATATTTCTTCCTTGTGTTCAACCCTCCTTCTTTCATTACCCCATTCTTTCCTTTCCATATTTCCTCCTTTTCAATCCACGTCATCATTGAGGTCAGCCTTTCCTTCTCTTCTGTCCTTCCAGCATCCATTCACCCTGTTCTTCTTCATCCTTTACCATCTATTTACCACCCACTTTCCATTATTTCCATCCCTTTCATTCCACCCATCTGCTCCTTCAGTATATTACATTCTTTGCTTGCGTTCAACTGTACCTTTCGTTCCTTCATCCACTCATCTGTCATTCAGTTCATCCTTTCCGTTTGTAATCATAAGTATCCCATATTCCATTTACGGTTGGTCATTTCAGCAAAATCATGTTCATTGTTACCCTTCTTGAAACCTTATATCGGCAATGTTCTCTTCTTTACCTTGTTGTGCCAGCGGGAATTAATCAGCCTTCAATTGTAGTTTGAATACAATCCTACCTTTTCTTCCATTCCAGTCGATTGCTGTATTTGCAATTCTCTTCCTTCAGTTCCCTCTATGTTTTATTTTCTCTTCCTTCCAATTTAGAGTCCAATTAATGTCGCCTGTTCTTAGGAGGGAGAGGACTCCACCACAGGGAGGGGGCGGGGCTCGAACCGGGGTCACAGAACCGGAAATGCAAACGCTCTACCAAACTGGAGCTAATGTTGCTGTCCCTGTTGTCTTAGCTTTCTGCTATTACGAACTTCGGAACTTCAAAATGTTGCCGTGTACATCGGGAATTCACCCCCCAAAAAACAACTCGACAAAAAAAAAAATTTTCCTCTTCTCAGTGGTTAGGGCAATGACCCTAGGAGCCAGGGTTGTGAGTTTGAATCCCACTAGGGCCTCTCAACTCCAAACCATTCGGGTTATCTCCCTATGAATTCTGTTTCATTGACATCGTCTTCTCAAAAGACTGCTCCAAAACTTTTGATTTCTTCAAAAGTACTCGATACCAACTCAACAAAAGTACTCTCATTCTCATTTAGCAAAAGCACTTGAACTTTCTTTTCTCAAAACTACTCTTAGAATCTATTTTACTGGACTAATCTTCATTCTAGAAAGAAAGAAACAACCTCTCCGAAAACAAAAATACATTGCGCATTTCACTTTTCATCTGGGTTTTTTTCTTTCTTCCACTTCTTTTTTATCGTTGACCACTTCACCCTTGATTCGAGAGAATTGAGGTCTCCAAGATTTTCAGACATGGCATTGCGAAAGATTATCCTCGTTGCCTCTTCGGGTTGCTTGAAGGGCAAATGGAGAAGAAACGGATGGTAACTTCAATTCAAGTGCGTGTACATTGCCACTTCCGCGGACTCTAGCGGTGAAACTTTTCCATAATAACTTTAGCGTGAACGTTAGTAACTTCAAAATGTTGAGTGTCATCGGGAAGTCACCCCAAACAAACAAATCAACAAAAGAAAACTTTCCATCGCTCTGTCAATGGACCCCGCACGCAATACGCACGTGGACGGACACGCAACGGTCCCCGCCCACATGTGTGTCAACCTTTCAAAGTTATTGATCTGTGTTGACGTGCGGTAAGTGGTTTTAGGGCGTTGCCTTTCGTATCAAGAGGTTGTGGGTTCGTATCCCGGCTGATGACGCCACTCCATTCATGCACTGACCTTTCCTTCCTTTTCGGCACCATTATTGCCATTCATTCTTTTGTTCTTTCTTCCATTGTGTTGATCTCTCTCTTTTCTTAATAACACTTTCTCAAAATAATTACTTTACTTTTTCCTGCCTGACTTCTCTTCATTATTAAGCCGTTCGTAACTTCAAAAGTTGCCCGTGTTGTTACATCGGGGGAAACTCATCCCCAAAAAACAAATTGACAAAACAAAACTTTTCTCATCTTTCTTTTACAACGCCTTGAAGACTTTAGGGGGCCCACGCACGGCAAAAACACGCAAGCACCGTGACGTCATGCATGGTGCCAACCACATTTTGTGTCAACTTACTATTAACTAGGATGTATGGCGGCCCCCTGCTGTGGGCTCAGCGGTTAGGGGCATTGGCTTAGTGAGCCAGGGTTTGTGGGTTCAAATCCCCAATAGGGCCCTAAAAATCCAAGCGTTTCCCCTCCCTGTTTAATTTAGTTTTCATTGTGAAATCGTCTTTTCATCAAAAAGTGCTCACAACTAACTGGAATCAAACAAAAGTGTTGATTTGGAGCGTTTTAATTATTTTTATTTTTTTTATTTTGTGGAGAAAAGACTTGGGTGAGGAGGAGGGACGCTCGTAGCCGACCAGTTGACTGCTAACCGCAGCTAGCCTCTTATGGCTATCTGCACTTTTTAGCTCATCTTTCATCCACAATCATCCCATCATTCGTAACTTCAAAATGTTGTAGTGTTCATCGGGAAGTTCAACACCAACAAAACAAACAACAAAAAGGAAACTTTTCATCGCTCGGTTCAATGCCCGACGCACGCAATAAGGCATTGTGAGGTCACGCCGGTCCCGCCCACATGTGTGTTCACCTTCTCAACGTAGAGCCGTTGTGGACCGTGCGGTCAGTGTTAGAGCGTTGCGTAGTAATCCAGAGGTTTGTGGTTCATATCCGCTATCAATCCCCATCATCCCTGACTTTTCCTACATTTTTCATATTTTTGCACCTTCTTGCAATTCATTCTTTGTCTTTTCTTCATGTGTAATCCCTCTCTTTTCGTAATTTCACACTTTCTCCCATCATCCTTTCATTTTCATGCATTCTCTTCTTTCCATTCTTCCAAGCCGTTGTAACTTCAAAATGTTGCGTGTACATCGGGACACTATCCCCAAAAAAAAAATTGACAAAAACAAAACTTCTCATCCTTCTTTACACCGCTCTTGAAAGAATTTACGGCCCACGCACGCAAAAAAATCTACGCACATGACGTCATGCATGGTTCCCACCCACGTATTTGTGTCAACTACTATACTATAATTGTATGCGCGGCCCGTGGATCAGCGGTTAGGGTATTGGCCTTAGTGAGCCAGGGTTTGTGGGTTAAATCCCACTAGGTCTCCAACTCCCAACCGTTACCTTCCTATTAATTTCATGTTTCATTTGAATCGTCTTTTATCAAAAGTGCTCCAAACTAACTGGACTCAACCAAACAGGGTTGATTTGGACGCTGTTTAATGATTTTTATTTTTGGAGAAAAGGACTCGGGTGAGAGAGAACGGCGACGCTCGTAGCCGACCAATGTTGACTGGCTAAAAGTAGCTAGGCCTTATGGAATTGCACTTTAGCTCATCTTTTCATCCACCATCAATCACACAATTCGAAACTTCAAAATGTTTCGTGTTCATGGGGAAGTCAACCCCAACAAAAAAATCAACAAAAAGACAACTTTCTCATTGCTCTGTCAATAAGCCCGCGCACGCAAAACGAATGTGACGTCACGCACAGTACCGCCCACATGTGTGTCAACCTTCTCAAGTAGAGCACATGTTTGGACCGTGGGGTACAGTGGTTAGAGCGGTTTGCTTTCGTAATTAGAGGTTGTGGGTTCATATCCAGCTGATCACTCCACTCCCATTCATGCTGACCTTTCTTTCATTTTCATCTTTTTCGCACATTCTTGCCATTATCCTTTTGTTTTTCTTCCCATGTTATACTCCCTCTATTTTCTTAATTTCACACATTTTCCCACATCATCCGTTACTTTTTCATGCCTTATTTCTCTTCCATCCTTCCTGGCCCGGTCGTAACGTCAAAAATGTTGCCGATGTACATCGGAACTCATCCCCAACAAACAAATTGACAAAAACAAAACTTTCATCTTTCTTTTACACCGCTTGAAGCATTTACGGGCCCACGCACGCCAAACAGGCAAGCGGTGACGTCACGCATGGTGCCACCCCAACATATTTGTGTAAAATACAACCACGATGATGTTACTGGCGCTCTAGTGGCTCAGCGGGTAGGGGCAATGACCCGAGTGAGGCCAGGAGGGGTTGTGAGTTTCAATCCCCCCACTAGGGCCTCTCAACTCAACCATTCGCTTCTATTCCCTATTAAACTCGTGTTTTCAGTGAAATCCGTAGTTTATCAAAAGTGCTCCAATTTTGATTTCTCAAAAGTAACTGAGCCACCTCAAACAAAAAGTACTCTCATCTTTTCATTTAGCAAAACAACTTGAACTTTTTTTCTCAAAACTAATCTTAAGATCTTATTTTGACTTGACTAATTCTTCATTTCTAGAGAAAGAAACAAACCTCTCCGAAAACCAAAATTACAATGAGCATTTCACTTTTCATCCGGGTTTTTATTCTTCCACTTCTTTTTATCGTGCCCCCATTCACCCTTTGATTTCGAGAGTTGAGGAATTCGAGGTATCCAGATTACGAAATTTGCATTGCGCAAGATATCTTCGTTGCCTCTTTCGGTTGTTGAAGAGCAAATGCGAGAAAGAAACGACTGGGTAACTTCAATTCAAGTTGTGTACATTGCCACTCCGCGGACTTCAGGTGAAATTTTAATTAATAACTTTAGCTTGAAACGTTCGTAACTTCAAAATGTTGTAGTGTTCATTCGGGAAGTCACCCCCAACAAACAATCAACAAAGAAAACTTTCTCATCGCCACTGTCAATGCCCCGCTCACGCAAATACGGCGGCGTGACGACACGGCACGGTCCCGCCCACATGTTGTGTCAACCCTTCTCAATATGAGCTGTGTTCGACCGTTGGGTCAGTGGTTAGGCGTTGATTTCGTAATGCAGAGGTTGTGGGTCGTTATCCGCTGATGATGCACCATCCATTCATGCCTGACATTTCCTGACTTTTCATATTTCGCAACATCTTGCCATTCTCTTGTGTCTTTTCTTCCATTGTTGTAATCCCTCTCTTTTCTTAATTTCACCCCATTTCTCCCATCATCCTTTCCTTTTTCAGCCTTATTTTCTCTTCCATTCTTCCAGCCGTTCGTTAACTTCAAAATGTTGTTGCCGTTCCGTGTACTCGGGAACTCATCCCAACAAACAAATTGACCAAAAACAAAACTTTTTATCTTCTTTTACACCGCCTTTAAGAAGTACGGGGCCCCACGCACGAAAAACGCAAGAATGTGACGTCACGCATGGTTGCCACCCAATATTTGTTGTCACACGACTATTACTGTGATGTATGGCGGCCCGTGGTCAGCGGTTAGGGGGCGTTTGCCTAGTGAGCCGGGTTGGTGGGTTCGAACCCAATAGGGGACTCAAATCAAGCGTTCCCTTCTCCTTAAGTCAGTTTCATTGAATCGTCTTTTATCAAAGTGCTCCCAAACTAACTGGAATCAAGCAAAAGTGGTTTGATTTGGTGCTGTTTTAATTATTTTTATTTTTTGGAGAAAGAAAAGACTGCGGGTGAGGGAGGAGGCGACGCTTCGTAGCCGACAATGTGACTGCTAAAGCTAGCTAGACGCTATGGCTATCTGCACTTTAGCTCATCTTGTCATCCACCCATCTTTCCTTTCCTTCATTTTCACCAGAGGTCCTTTTCTTTCAGCCAACCGGTCGTTCAGTGAGTCCTTCCTTTCCTTCTCTTCTACCATCTTTCCGTGTAGAGGCATCCCGGGTGCAGCGCGCAATGACAGCAGGCAGGCCTCCATAGATGGGGTTCCCTGGGCAAAAAAACCGGCGGGCTTGTTCATCCTTTCTTCGTCTTCAATTCTCTTCTATCTTCGTGCAATATTTCGTTACCGAGAGTTCATCCTGTCTTTTCCATATTTCCTTCTCTTCTCATCAAACAGGCTTACTTTCAATACTTACACTTCCTGATCATCTTATCTTCCATCCGTAATTCAATTTCCTTAGCTGTCATCTTTCCTTTCCTGTTCCTATGAGTTCACACTCACTCTTCCATGCTTCCTTGAGCTTCATACTTTCCTCGGTTTCATCTTTTCATCCCACCATGCTTTCTTTATTTCAATAATTCTTTCATCGAGTTCATCCTTCATTTCTTTCATCGCGTTATCCTTCTTTTCCATAGTACTTCCCTTGTCAGACACCCGGAGTTCCTTGAGTCAGGCTGGCCTTCTCAGTACGTCCGTCATTTCGTCAAGCGTTTCTTCTATTCTTGATGTTTTTCATCCTTCCATTCCAGCAGTGTTGCACGGGGTGAGACGGGACCGGCTGGGGCACGAGAGTGAGCAACCCAGCGGACCGGGAGGCCAGGGTGACCGGCCCGGGTCAGCCAACAAGAGGGGCCAGAGGGAAGGCAGCGGTTCAGCCACCCCACTTTCCTTTCCTTCATTTTCCATATTTCCGTCCCTTTTCATCCACCCCCACACGTCTGCTGTTCTTGTTCATCCTTTCTCCATCTCTCTTCCATCCTTCATTTCCATATGTCTTTCCTTGGAGTTCATCCTTTCCTCATTTCATCCACCATCTTTCCTTTCCTTCATTTCATATTTCCTTCCATTGCATCCACCGTCTTTCCTTGAGTCCAACCTTTCATTCTACTTACGTACTTCATTTCTTCCATTCTAACCCGTGTTCCTTGTTAATACTTTACCTTTTTTTAATCTATTTGATCCACCATCTTTATTTAGTTCCATTTTACCTCCCTTTTCATCCACCCATTTTTTCCATATTCATTCTCTTTCATCCACCCATCTGTTCTTGTGTATCACTTCTCTTCCAATCTTTTCATTTCCAATATTTCTTTCCTTGAGTTCATCCCTTCCTTTCTTTTCATATACCCATTCTTTCCTTCCATATTCCTTCCCCTTTTCATCCACCCGTCTTACCTTGGGTCAATCTTTCCTCTCTTCTGTCCTTCATCCTTCCATTCCACCATGTTTCTTCTTATCCTTTACACATCATTTATCCACCCATATTTCCTTTATTTCCATCCCTTTTCATCACACCCATCTGTCCTTCAGTATATTTACTTCTTTGCTTGAGTTCTCCAAAAGTACTCGCTACCACTCAAACAAAATACTCTAATCTCATTAGCAAAAAAGCAATTGACTTTTTTTCTCAAAAACTACTCTTTAAGATCTTATTTTACTTGACATAATCTTCCATTTTTTCTAGAAGGAAAAGAAAGAAACAACCTCTCCGAAAACAAAATTACAATTGCGAATTTCATTTCATTCCGGGTTTTTCTTTCTCCACTTCTTTTATCGTGCCAACTTCGCCCTTTGATTTCGAGTGAGGAATTCGAGTCTCCAGGATTTTTCCGTTGCATTGCGAAAGATATCCTGTCGTTTTGCTCTTTTCCGGGTGCTTGAAGAGCAAATGGAGAAACTACTGGTAACTTCAATTCAAGTGTGTGTACATTTGCCACTTCCGCGGACTTCGCGGTGAAACTTATAAGAATAACATTAGCTTGAACGTTCGTAACTTCAAAATGTTGTCGTGTTACATCGGGAAGTCACCCCCAACAAACAAATCAACAAAAGAAAACTTTCTCATCGCTCTGTCAATGCCCGCGCACGCAAATACGCACGTGACGGCACGCACGGTCCCGCCCACATGTGTGTCAACCTTCTCAAGTGTGAGCTGTGTTGACCGTGGGTCAGTGGTTAGGGCGTTGCTTTCGTAATCCAGAGGTTGTGGGTTCGTATCACGCTGATGACGCCACTCCCATTCATGCCTGACCTTTCCTTCCTTTTCGCGCCATTCATTCTTTTGTCTTTTTTATCAAAAGTGCTCCAAACTAACTGGAATCAAGCAAAAGTGTTGATTTTGGAGCTGTTTTAATGATTTTTATTTTTTGGAGGAAAGACTTCGGTTGAGGAGGAGGCGACGCTTCGTAGCCGACCAACTGTTGACTGCTAACCCGAGCTAGCCTCTATGGCTATCTGCACTTTTAGCTCATCTTTTTATCCACCATCATCCATCATTCGTAACTTCAAAATGTTGTCGTGTTCATCGGGAAGTCAACCCCAACAAACAAATCAACAAAAGAAAACTTTCTCATCGCTCTGTCAATGCCCGCGCACGCAAATACGCATGCTACGTCACGCACGGTCCCGCTCACATGTGTGTCAACCTTCTCAAGGATGATCCGTGTTGACCGTGGGTCAGTGGTTAGAGTGTTGCTTTCGTAATCCAGAGATTGTGGGTTCATATCCTGCTGATCACTTAACTCACATTCATGCCTGACCTTTCCTTCCTTTTCATCTTTTTCGCACCATTCTTGCCATTCATCCTTTTGTCTTTTCTTCCATTGTTATACTCCCTCTCTTTTCTTAATTTCACACTTTCCCACATCATCCTTTCCTTTTTCATGCCTTATATTCTCTTCCATCCTTCCTGCCGTTCGTAACTTCAAAATGTTGCCGTGTACATCGGGAACTCATCCCCAACAAACAAATTGACAAAAACAAAACTTTCTCATCTTTCTTTTACACCGCCTTGGAGAATTTACGGGCCCACGCACGCAAACACGCAAGCACGTGACGTCATGCATGGTGCCACCCACATATTTGTGTCAACTACTATTACTATGGTTGTATGGCGGCCCCGTGGATCAGCGGTTAGTGCATTGGCCTAGTGAGCCAGGGTTTGTGGGTTCGAATCCCACTAGGGCCTCAACTCCAAGCATTCCCTTCCCTATTGATTTCAGTTTTCATTGAAATCGTCTTTTATCAAAAGTGCTCCAAACTAACTGGAATCAAGCAAAAGTGTTTATTTTGGAGCTGTTTTAATTATTTTTATTAATTTTTTATTTTTTGGAGAAAAGACTTCGGGTGAGGAGGAGGCGACGCTTCGTAGCCGACCAACTGTTGACTGCTAACGCTAGCTAGCCTCTATGGCTATCTGCACTTTTAGCTCATCTTTTCATCCACCATCATCCATCATTCGTAACTTCAAAATGTTGTCGTGTTCATCGGGAAGTCAACCCCAACAATCAAATCAACAAAAGAAAACTTTCTCATCGCTCTGTCAATGCCCGCGCACGCAAATACGCATGTGACGTCACGCACGGTCCCGCCCACATGTGTGTCAACCTTCTCAAGTATGAGCCGTGTTGACCGTGGGTCAGTGGTTAGAGCGTTGCTTTCGTAATCCAGAGGTTGTGGGTTCATATCCCGCTGATCACTCCCATTCATACCTGACTTTTCCTTCCTTTTCATCTTTTTCGCACCATTCTTGCCATTCATTCTTTTGTCTTTTCTTCCATTGTTATACTCCCTCTCTTTTCTTAATTTCACACTTTCCCACATCATCCTTTCCTTTTTCATGCCTTATCTTCTCTTCCATCCTTCCAGCCGTTCGTAACTTCAAAATGTTGCCGTGTACATCGGGAACTCATCCCCAACAAACAAATCGAGAAAAACAAAACTTTCTCATCTTTCTTTTACACCGCCTTGAAGAATTTACGGGCCCACGCACGCAAACACGCAAGCATGTGACGTCACGCATGGTGCCACCCACATATTTGTGTCAACTACTATTACTATGATTGAATGGTGGCCCCGTGGCTCAGCGGTTAGGGCATTGGCTTAGTGAGCCAGGGTTTGTGGGTTCGAATCCCAATAGGGCCTCAACTCCAACCGTTCCCTTCCCTATTAATTTCAGTTTTCAATGAAATCGTCTTTTATCAAAAGTGCTCCAAACTAACTGGAATCAAGCAAAAGTGTTGATTTTGGAGCTGTTTTAATGATTTTTATTTTTTGGAGGAAAGACTTAGACTTCGGTGAGGAGGAGGCGACGCTTCGTAGCCGACCAACTGTTGACTGCTAACCCGAGCTAGCCTCTATGGCTATCTGCACTTTTAGCTCATCTTTTTATCCACCATCATCCA
>NW_026907451.1:0-17036 GCF_019802595.1 Syngnathoides biaculeatus
TCCCTGTTTTTGTTTTGCTCTTGGACTAAAAAAAAATAAAGGTGCTCAACTGTTCTCCATTCTCACTTATAAAAAAATGCCTGACATTACAGAAATGATCACAGAGTAGAATCAAAGTTTTGTTGCACTTGCTAATGTTCTTGAATGACAACATTTATCCTGCTTTTGACTGTAATTGTACACCATTCATATTTTGAAAAATATTCATTGCGTTTCATGTCCTCTCTTTCCGTAGCATCTTTCTCAAAGACCTCCAGAAACATGAACACGTGCCAGAAGAGATTGGCCATTGTTTTGTCAAATGGGTAGGTGTCCTTTTCATAATAGCCATGTCATCCTTAACCATCATTATTCTCTCGATGTGTTTGTGTTTACTGTATTTGGTATTTTTAAAGCAATTAAAAATAAAATATTGAGTCTTTTAATTGCATACAAACACATACGTGAACTAAAACTCCAGCTGATAAAAGATGCTCATGTAGTTTGTTCAGACTTGTGAGATCGACAGACAGAAACGACAATTCGCAAAAGCAGTTGATGATTTGCAAGTGGCTCAAACCTTCGATTATGCTCCTTCTTCATAGGCATCCAGAAGACAGAATCAGGAGGACTGGGTAGACCGGATCAAGGAGGTGATCCGAGAGCGCTCGGCGTACCACCACAAGTGCCTTGTGAAGGCACCTGACAGCAAAGGTAACAATGAGCTCAAAAAGGTCTCAAGGCACTGCGAAATATTCCCTGACTATGTTATAGGATCGTCATCCATTCATGCACTTTGCGAGCTGTTTATCCTCACAAGGGTCGCGGGAGAGCGAGTCAATATGAAATGTAATTTGCCCATTATTGTGCACTTGAATGCAGCTGTCATCGGGCAGGAGGGGGACCCTGAACTGGTCATCAGCCAATCAATTGCAGAGAAAACAGGAACAAACAACTCACTCACAGTCACACCTCAGGATAATTTTGAGTCTGTAATTCATTCATGTTTCGGGGATATGGCAGGAAAATGGAGTAAATTTATAAAATATATTTTACAAAATAAACTGCCATTGGCAAGTATACACAATGTTTTTGTCCTTATTTTATAGTATGTGGGTTTGTGTGGACATGGATTTAAAGAAATTAGGATTTGGTGCAAGAGCTTTTATCATCTTGTGTTTCTGATGCATTTGGCAACTCCCTTCAGAGGTTTACGTGTGATAAGAAGGATTACGCTTTATTGCTTTTAATATTTTAGAATTGTCCAGGTTTTGCTCTTCTTCAGACAGGAATTCATCTCATTTTTACTATTTTAAAGAATATCACCTCTAAGAACTTGCAACATCTTGCACTAAGCAACCATTTTTTTGTTCCAAAACCTATTTTTTAAGATGAGTGCTGAAACCATATGCAAAGACTTAATAACAGTTCAGTTCTGAGTTGTTGAGACAATCTGGCAGTGCAGACTGCGAGTATCATTTTTGTCCACTTGGGGTCACCTTGCTCACACCAACAGTGTTCCTGTTTTTTTTTTTCTGTGAAAGGTTTCTTCCATGCACGTACTGTTTATTTCTTCATCTGTCAGGAATATATTGCCATATTGTTGAGCTTTGCCAAACACTGCGGAGAAAAATCACCCTACCACTCATTTTGAGTATTTCAATTTTCCAATGTGCAGTTTTGGTCAGGAAGTCGAGTGATGTCAAGCATTATGTTGGGCACATTCCATCCATTACCCAAAGCAAAATGATCTTTCATGCTTAGTTTAAAGATGGAATACACGGAATCCGGGAGCATGTCCTGACGTACTTGGGTCTTTGTGTTGGTGAAAATAAATTTCATCAACAAAGTAGCGAGGTTGAACCACGATGCGCAGGCACCGATCCACCTGCTCAGCGCCTCTCACCACGAGCAACTCCAGAGTGGAAGAGAGTCCAACACTCTCAAGAGGACTCGTACCAGATCCCAAGCGGTGTGTGGAGGCGAGTGTGACTGTAAATAGTCGGAATTTCTCCACCTCACACACTAGCTCGGGGTCTTTCCCTGCCAGAGAGGTGATGTTCCACATCCCTCGAGGCAGCTTCTTCAGCCGGAGATCGGATCATCTCGGTCCCTGCCTCCAGCCACGTCCAGCTCGCACTGCTCCAGTCTCCCTCAGGCCCCTCCCACTGGTGGTCAATTATTTTCTGCCAGCCACCCAGAAGAATAAAACAATTTGCGCCCCCACCCCACCCCCGACGATAAATATTGACATTTGTCTATGAAATTGTTTTATGTACAGCTCTGCATCACATTGTATGCATTCGTGGGCAGCGTCCCATTTTTGGGGCATCATGATTTTCAAATTAGTAAATGTCTGATATCTCGTATAACCATAAACGAAAAAGAAGTGTTATTTCCTTGATTGTGGCCTGTTAGGAGATTTTTATCTCAATAAGGCAAAAAATTGCCACCCTGCCCATGAATGGGTTAAAGAAAACAAAAAATAAACCAGAAAGAAATATAGTTCAATTTACAGCAAATAATAACTTTATTAACATTGTTATTTTGTCTGTAATAGAAAAGATTTTAATCACATCAATTTGCTTTAAATTAAAAAAAAATCCGTGTTTAAACGAAATATTTTTGACCGACTAATTGCAACATTTGATCGTGAAAAATAAAATCAATAAATAACTTCAAATACAGTTCAGCAACATGAATTCGAAAGGACAATATACAAAAGTCTTTAACGGACAACACAAAGATGAGTAAATCTTCTTGTCGGCAACATTCGGCACGTTTTCGCTGAAAATAAATCCAGGACTGGGGTGGAATGTCTTGAAGTGGCGCATGAATTTATTTGGCTTCATGCTGCCAACATATTTCGACAAGTAAACACAGCCGTCTTTCCGGTCCGGTTTTCCGCACCAGTTAATTCGTTGAATTATAGATTGAAGTACAATTAATAAATTCATCCATATATCAATTTTCTTAGCCGTTTGTCATCGCAAGGGTCGCGGGAGTGCCGGAGCCAATCCCAACGGGCAGTCGGCAGGGTATACCCCGGACTGGTTGCCAGATAGTTGCAGGGCACACGAAGACAGACAACAGTCGCACTCACAATCACACCTATGGGCAATTTGGAGTGTCCAAATAATGTAGTTAATTAATGTTGCATGTTTTTGGGATGTGGGAGGAGAAAAGCCACGCAGGCACGGGGAGAAGGTGCAAACTCCACACAGGCAGGGCCGCGACGGAACCCTGGACCCCAGAACTGTGAGGCCAACGCTTTACACAGCAGCTCCACCGTGCCGCCAGTGATATTTATTTCTGAAAAGTAGTTTTTTTTTCTTTTTTGGGGAGTGAGACTTTGTTTCAGAGGTATATCCATGGATGGATTTATGACAAGAATTTCTTGATGAAAAAAGGATACCTAGGGTCAATTTCGAGTGTCCAAATAATGTTGCATGTTTTTGTGGGATGTGGGAGGAAACCGGAGTGCCCGGAGTAAACCCACACAGACACGGACGGGGAGAACATGCAAACTCCTCACAGGCGGGGTCGGGATTCATCCCAGTTCATGCTTGACGTCTTCAAGTCACCACCCCAATACCGCGAATTACTTTGCAAAATGACAACATTATTTGCGACAGGAAAAAAAGTGTTTTCGTGAGTAAACCTTTTTTTATCCAGTTACCATTTGCATCACAAATTTGAGGAAACACACTCAAAATAGAATAAATAAAATACACACGTGAAGCAATTGATGAAAAAATACGTTTATTTTTAAAGTTTGAAAGAAAATTATGGGCTCGTACGGCCACCCGCAACAACTTCCTGCGCCTCCACTGCCTCCACAAGCCCGAATAAGGCCGAGGTCACGTCAGTGCCAACCCGCGAGAAAAAAGTGGAAACAAAGTCCCCGTTGGGCCCTGTTGGGGTCACTGGGGCCGGTACAGCCAAGTCTGGGGGTACTGGAACCGGTCCAGCCAAGTGTGGCGCATGCACTGCAAACACAAAAATTGACATCAGACGTGAGTTATGAAATTACTTTCAAAATGATAGCCAAGGCGATATTCTGCCTTTCCTAAGGTTGTCATGCTCACTTTGCAGAGGGATGAACTGTGAGGGGCAGTCAAGAATTTGGTTCTGAATGTAAAGGTTGCAGTCCACTTTGCATTTAAAGGCGAAATTATGAAAAGAGGTATTGAGGAAAATTTGGGCCTGCTTGAAAATTTGACGACGTATTTTTGGTAACACGGACCAAACGCTGACACCAGTCGTACAAACCGTGGGATCTTTTTTTTTACCTATTAATGTTACCTATCTATTTTTATGCGTAACCCTTTATACCAGGGGACTCAAACTGGTGGCCCGCGGGCCATTTTCGGCCCTCGATATACTCTGGGTAGATTTATGGTGACTAAAAACAGGTACTCAGATAGAGTGTACTTACCGCTGAGATGATTTTCCCTCAGATGGTTTTGGCTGCTGACTGCACGGCACCACTTCCTCTTTGGCCTTCTCCCCTAAACAAAAACAACAAACAAAAAGTTGAAAAAAAAAAACATTCGAGTAATTGTTGACTCCCTTCGCCCCACTGTATCACGAGTAAATAAATCTGGGACTCACATGGTTGTTCCAGTCCGGGTACATGGCGGCGTGGATCCGGCTGAGCTGCTCAGATTTAATATAATATTCCAGCTGCTCAGCCAGCGACAGCGACTCCCACTGCGGACACAATCGAAGAGTCAGCGCGCAATGGCAAAATGACAGCAGACGAGCTCGGACGAGGACGTCATGGTGGCAAACAAACTCACCATCTGACCCAGGAGCCTGTTGACAGTGGCGCTGTCTTGCCCTTCCGCAGCAGCCATGACAACAGGTCGCTGCTCTTTCATGAAGAGCATGAAGGCGTTGGGCGGCTTCCTGATGTCAGGCCCGGCTCTTGCGGGGCCTTTTTTCGTTTTGGGCCTAAAAAATAAAACAAAGCTTCAATAGGTCCCGTCTGAGTATGTGCCGGGAAAGACGATTGAAAAAGAATACGCGACTTACTTGGAGATCGCTGGCTCAACCACAGGAGGAACGACACCCACGGGGACCAGTTTGTAGAAGGTCTGCCCGATGCTGAAGCGGGAAGGGAGCCAAGACGTTAAAACACGACACGAACAAGATGGAGACACCTGTGAGTGTGTGTCACTTACATTACTCCGAAAGATACGTCAACGATCGCAACTGGCGGTGCGCTGCTGACCTGGGGAAGAAAAAAAGTTACAATTTAGTAATAAACAGTGACTATAATCCTTCAACGGCAGTTATAACGGGATCGCGAAATCAGATAATGAAGTCATCGAAATACATTGTCAGAAACGGCTTTCTTAAACCGAACCGTCGCGTGACCCCCCCCGCCCCCCCCACAAAAAAAAAACGGTTACTTGAGCGTATGAATTCCGATGGATTATTACTGGATGGAAAAAACGGTTTTCTTATGTTCCAATATTTTGCTACGTGCGCATTTTAGAGTCACGAAAGCGTCGTCTGCCTTACCTGCTGTTGTTGGTTGTCGAGCAAATTCGGGCTCATCGTCTGCCAAGCTTGGTCGTCCATCTTCGTCTTCGTCTGCTCGAGGAATGTTTTCGGATTTTTTCTTGATTCCGATTTATTCGGATTACTGGGACCGCCCTCATATGTCAATCCGCCAATCACATCGAACCCTTTTGTGACGTCAGTCGTCAACCTGCTGGAGCATCCTTAAGCTAACTAGCCAGCTAACTAACTGCAGGGCGTTTTTTTTGTCGCTGACAAACCCCAGAAAATAAAAAGGCCTCTTTATAGCCGAAAGCGACTGCATTTAAAATAGCAGCCAGATCGGGGTCGTGTCACAAGACACTTTGTGTCCAACTTTTTCTCGAGATCGAAGCCTCCGAATTGAACCTGGATGCGGTGGCCGACTTGGACCAGTCCTCGGCCTGATTCGAGCACCTTGAGGCACCGAAAGTGGAAGGAAGCTGCCGCGGGTGGCCGTAGTATACTATAAGTTTCTTCTTTATTTTAAAATAAACCTATATTTTTTCATCAATTGCTTCGTTTTTCTTCTCTCAATGAGTGTTTTCAAAAGTGTATTTTATTCATTCGATTTTGTGTGTTGCGATGCAAATGTCAACTGCATAGATAAAAATAGGTGACAACAAACGCTGTCCCAAATAATGTCATTTTGCAAAGTAATTTTTGGGGTAGCTACTTTTAACACGTGAGGCGCATTGGGACACTTTTGACAGCAGCGAACGTTCCTGTAAGCCACTTCAAGACAAGTTCTATTCATTCCCACATGGGGGCACGGCTACCCGATTGGACCTGGAACGAGAACCAGCAAGAGGTCAATGTTTGCTCAATCTATTCAAGCCATTATCTGGTCCAATTTTGTGTGATATAAAGACCCCACGAATCGAAATGAAAACTTTCCAATATATCGCCACATATATCGCCACAGTCGGTCAAATGCATCGCAACACAGCCAGTTTGATTAGTCTGGTGAGGTTCATATGCAAAGAATAAAATGTATACCTAATTCAAATAAATTAAACTTTGCAAAAACACCATGCTGCTTCATAACAAACAGCTTTAAAAGCACGGAAAGTCAAATCCCTTTTTTTTTAACAAATGCATTATTAAGAAAATTCTAAATTTATCATCTTGAACAATACAAATATTAGTTCACAGTCAAGAAACTCATCAACATTTAAGATCAATGATGGTGTATATATATACAGATGACAGAATTGATAAAAGGCATTTGTCAACACATTTATAGAGGCTATTCACGTGTGGAAAATTGTAAAACATTTCTAAAAAGGCAACGCATAGGTTATGAACAATTTGTAAAAACCTTTGAAATAGAAATTAATTTATATTTTCCAGCCAGAATCAGGGTGGGGAGGAGGATGCCTCAGCCGCTTCAACCCATCCCAGGCGAGCCTTTCAGCTCCACGAGTAGGGCAGAGGTCAGGGCCACCTCGGGGTCCCGCATCCAGTCCAGCGCTCCATGTTGATGAGCAAGACGACCTCACCTGCCAAGTCTACCGTGTCAAACACAGCGCAGATCAGGGCCCATCATGCAGGACAGAAGTGCCTGTTGAGGAGGAGAGGAAGGACCCCTCGGCTGCCTCCAATGCTTCTCACTGCCCGAACGAGGCAGAGGTCGTCGTGTGAATGACTTTGGGACTCACGTAGTCAAGGTCCAGTCAAAATAATCCGGCTGAGCCTCCATAGCGGACATCATCAAAGTGTCAGTGCACATATGGAGAACAATGCCAGACAAGCTAAGCGAAAAAAAAAAACTTCAAACACATTAAGACACAGTTATTGAACAACATGAAGTGTGTGAAAATGCAAATATTTAAGGCATCATACACTTTATATGATATTTATACAGTTACGTGTGTTATTTGCATCACAGAACGTTTGCTCACACTCACCATTTGTGGTGCACAACTGACCTGAGGGCAAAAAAAATAAAAATAAAAAAAGTTATTTACCCACTTTTAATTACTATTTCATTGGGTGGAACAGTGTAGCAGCTGGAAAGCTTTGGCCTCACAGTTCTGAGGTCCCCGGTTCTGATCCTGGCCCTCCCCGTGCCTGCGTGTTTTTTTTCCAGGCACTCCGGTTTCCTCCCACATCCTAAAAAAATGCAACATTAATTGGACACTCTAAATTGCCCCTCAGTGTGATTGTGGTTGCGACTCTTTGATGTGCCCTGTGATTGGCTGGCAACCAGTTCAGGGTGTACCCCGCCTCCTCCCCGTTGATACCTGAGATAGGCTCCAGCACTCCCCGTGACCCTCGTGAGGATAAGCGGGTAAGGAATTGGATGGATAGTAACTACAGTATTATTGGTCATATGGAACACACATCCGAACACTAAGCAAACTAATCATAGCAGTATATGCATTGTCAGGAAAATAAACAAATATCTAATAAATACTGTGTAACAATTTGAACATATACTGCACGAAAAATTGGATTCTGTCTTAACGCAGATGAAAACCTCAGAAACACTCAAAGTATTTTTTAAACATGGCTGGTGGTAGGACTTTGAATTAGAGCCATGAATCTCCACAGTTGGGATGGAATTGTGACATTTCAATGAGGAAAATGGATCTGATATTGCTGATGTCAGCCTGAAGCTCCATAATTCCAAATTTGTAGCAGTCTATTTTTTTCACCAATCTTGACTGCTCAGACTACACGTTTTTTGTCTTAATCAAGTTATCTTTTCATGAAAATTTAATACTTTTTGGGATTCTTGCCCTGCTTCCCTGAACTTGGGTCCTCCACACCTTGCCTTGCCTTCCTCGCCCTTCTCATGACGGGTGGAGACACCAGAACGGTCCTCCTTCCTCGGCTTGTTCTGCAAAGTGGACATTACCGTCACAGACAGGGCAGTGCTTGCTTCATCTTGCAGACTGCACGCTACAGTGTTCCCTATTTCTGCCCGAGATGGACCTGACGTCGGCCCTGTCCAGGCAGTTCGAAGAACTGGAGGCGGTGGAAGCGGCCGTGGCGTCATCCTCCTCCTCCTCCTCCTTCATGTGCCGCAAAGTAGAGGAAAAGTGCACAGGGGTACCTCCACCCTGACTGGAAAATATAGACTGTATTTAAGCAAAGAAAATGAATTTCTTCTCCATTTAGGGTTAGGGTCAAAGGTTTTCTAAAAATGTGCATAGGCTACGGTATGCTTTTTTTTTTTTTGTTTTACCATTGCACATATAGCAACTGAAATAAGTAACATCACTAGTTTGCTCAAATATATTTCCAAAGGCGGTTTTCACATGACAATTTCACAAAATGTTGAACAACTGAAGTAATCCATAAATACAAAAAGTGGAAGAAATAACCTCAGAATTTAAATTTTCATATTGTGAAATGACAGGGGAAACTGAACTCTCTGACATTTGATTACTTTCTACAAAAGCACTCATTTGCAATTTTCAGTCATATAACCGGAATACTATGAATAATTTGCCATGACCATTTGCTGAAAAACAGCCTCACATCGTGTCTTCACTGTCGCTCTGGTGTTTTTCGGGCAATGTGCAGTGTTATTTCCCTTCAAATGTGGTGTGTATTGCGTTATTCAGAGTTCAATTTAGCTCTTACGAATCAGGCCATGTTGGCTTGTTCAAATGTTGTTCAGCAACCTTTAAATGAGCTTTGACTTTTTTTTTGGTCAGCAATCAGGTCTTGCCATGCATACAGGCCTTGGCGACAGAGTACATTACTCACCGCTTTCCTTGGGAAAATAGTCCCTTTTAATTCCAGGTCGCATGTTTTTGGGATGTGGGAGGAAACCAGAGTGCCCGGAGAGAACATGCAAACTCCACACCTGGAGGGACGGGATCGAACCTGGGTCCTCAGAACTATGAGGCCAACGCTTTCCAGGTGCATCGCCGTGCCGCCTTCTTTTGTCATATTTTTCTTCTCTGACTTGAAATACATTTTTGCTTTCTACCTACCCCTCCATTTCCTTAATCAGTCACTGATTTTTATGCAGCGGTAACGGCAAATATTGATAAATGGAGGCCAGCAAAATACTTGAAAAATCTTGAAAACCTGGGCTAAACAAAACATTTAGCATTTGCTCCAATTTCACAATATGTTTAAATGTAATCCTGATGTGAGATGAATTGAACTAATTTGTGTTTATCAAAAAAAAAAAAAAAACTAAAAAACGCGACACTAAGAGTGTCACAGAAGGTCTTTTTTTCCAAGCCAAATCTTCCTCTTGTTTCTACTCTGGCAAGTTTTTTGTACACTCGTTTTGAACATTTTGTCTCTTAAAAAGGCGCCCACGCGAGAAGACTCACCATATTGTGATGTCGCCAGAAGGTAAAAAGCTGCTTTTTTTTCTTTCCCGACTTCCCTCGGAGTGTACAGGACAAAATGTCGGTCATAGTCGTTGTCAGTTAGCTAGCTCGCTCGTTAGCTTCGCCATTGCTGCTCCTCTCGTTTGACGAATGACGTCACCCAGAGCACCTCTTCACCGTGAAATGTTATGGCGAGTGGAACCAAACTTTAATAGTAACGGGATAATGCAAGTCGATTCATACATCAATCTAAAAATGTGCACATGGAATATTTTAGAACATGCCATCAACACATCGTTTGTATTTTTCCCTATTCGACAAATCCACAAGGTGCTCATGTTACACCTGCATTTGCTCTTTGGGCAGAGTTCTCATTTTTGAACGTTTTTTATTTGGATAAAAAGACAGAGACATTTCATGTAAAATGTTGGATCCTGAAAACCTTGTACATTTCAGGTAATTTATTTTGATTTAAAATGCATTAGAAAGGGGGGGAACTTATTTTTGATTCCATGCGTAAGCTTCGTTCTGAGAGGAAACAATTGATTGAAACGCTTCAGGAGCCGATTTCACAATTACTGGACTGTACTCAGAAGATAAAAGCAGTTTATTTAGTATTATTGGTAAACTTTATTCCCTTTGGGTTCAAGTGAATTGAACATGATAAAGCCCTCGCGAAAAAGAACGATAGACAGAAAGAGTGTGCAACATCCTGTTGTTTCACAATAATGGCAAAAGATCGTTAAGAGTGTTTGATTGAGTGATTTTTATGTTTAATCCAGCTGTATTATTGTCAATCTTCAACAAGTCATATTGGATATCTCTATGTTCTTGAGAATGAGAATAGAACTCACTCATTTGAACTATTGTTTCAAAGAGTTTTGTCCAATACATTTGTTAGGTTACATGCTGTGTGATTTAGAAATAGCAGAAGAAGCTGCAGTACGTTGAAACATATCGCGTGTGAGACCTGTTAGCGGATGCTATTTATGTGTTCTGAGCTAAACGTGTATTCTGTAGTGTATTCGGAAATAAAATAACTTTAATTTGCTGCACAAAGAATTGGGTGATTCCAGTCCTGAAAGTGTAACACGTGCACCTAAAACCACTTTTTATTTTAACTTTTAAACGACGCTACATGTGTGGCAAACCCTTCTTTTGCTGTTTCTTCCAAATAAAGGTACAGTGTACATTTTGGAGGTGAATCATCCAAGGTTGACCTGACCAAAGGTAATGTGACAGCAAAACTACACATTGGTAATATCATCTTCAGTACATGTCAAATGTCATAAAATTTAAAGCATTGTAAATGTAAATTCAAGGTAACCAGCCATTGTTTTGTCGAATGGGTCGGTGTCCTTTTCATAATAGCCAACATCATATGGATACATAAATGACTCAGAGAAAACCATTTGTTTTTGTTGTCCTTATAGGCTGACAAATTCCAGATATATGTGGATTACTGCTTGAACAACGCAGACTCCACTCAGCTCATTCTGGACCACGCTGTAGACTATTTTGACGTAAATTGAATGTGAAGGTGATCATCATGAAAACACAAGACATTTTATTTCATTGTTTTACATGATTTTTTTCCTTTCTCTTTGCGGCCTTAACAGAAAATACAGCAGATGCACCACTTGGAACAGCCAATCTTATCCCACCTGATTATGCCAGTGCAAAGAATCACAAAATATCAGCTCCTGCTCAAGGTAATCCCCCAAAAAAAGCAACATAAATTACGTGACAATTACTCAGTGAACCCTGCCCCCCCCCCCCCCTATTTCGGGGATAGTATACATTTCAAACCCACCCGTGGGAGGCATTATTTGACACGATAGAAAGACAATGTAGATAAAACAAAACACACAAGCTTTTTTCAAGACCTTGTAAATTAACTTTAGAGATTGGTTCAATGTACATGACAGATGTTTGAAGTTGATTGCTGAAATTTAAATTTCTGTGGCCCAAACTCAATGGTTTGGTCAACATGCCCATGTTGTTTTAACGCAGAACCCACAGATTGATTATTTTAGGATTTTGAAGCCTCATTTGAAATGCTTTGTGTGTTTTTGTCATGCTCCTGGATTCCAGCCAGGGCTGGGCGTGGCCAGCTAATCTGAAGGTGCACACCTGCGCCTCATGACCTTTGATTAAGACCCAGTACATATAGGACTCGGGGGACGACTATTACTCTGCTAGATCGTTGCCTCTCATGCCTCGTTCCCGCACTACCGTACTCCTGACGTCTACCTCCCGTGTACCGACCAACGCTGTCTCCCGACCTACCCCGTAAGCCTGCCGTCACTGATCTTGCTGCTTGTTTGGACTGACTCCCTGGTAACCGACATTGGAACGAATAAAGGCTTATTCCGCACTGCTTACCTCTCACCTGAGTCGTGCATTTGGGTCCACCCCCGAGTCTCGTCCGTGACAGAACGATCTAGCCAAGAACATGGACCCAGCCGACTCTGAAGCCATTCGCCGTGCGCTGCAAGTGCAGGGCAAACGCCTGGGTGAGCAAGAGGCTGCTCTCCAGGGTATGACTCACCAAATCCAGGAGCTCTGCACCCAGCTGCAACCGTGGCTAGCCTCCCAGCTAGCGCGGCCGCTCTTGTCCTCCCCGTGCCACCATCACTCCGCTCTCTCGACCAGAGCGGTTCTCAGGCGACTCCGGTAACGTCAAGCCCTTCCTGGCGCAGTGCGATCTCCACTTTGAGCTGCAAGCTTCCGCTTTTTCCACGGACCGCTCCCGGATCGCCTTCGTCATTTCCCACATGACAGGGAGGGCGGAGGCATGGGCCACACCGAGAGTGGAGCCGTAACTCGGAGACCTGCCGCTCATGGGCAAGCTTCGTCTGCGCGCTCACCCAGGTGTTCCAGTATGCGGCTCCGGAACGCCAGGGGCGTCGTCACTCATGACAATTTGCCAGGGGCGTCGCCGCGTGTCCGACTACGCCATCGAGTTCCGGATTCGGGCTGCCGAGAGCCGCTGGAATGAGGAAGCCCTCCATGATGCGTTTTACGAGGGACTGTCCCCACAGATCCGTGGTCACCTCGTGCCATGGATCTTCCGCCTTCGCTTAACTCCCTCATCGCATTGGCCCTCAAGGTGGACCAGCGCCTCACCGTGCAGAGACAGATGGAGGGCCTGAGGGAGGAGGAGAGGGAGAGTCGCAGTCCGGTTGTTTTCCGCTTCCCGGCCACCCGTGTTGTCAGCTTCACCGGAAGCCATGCAAGTGGAGGGGCTTGGCAGCTCAGCGGAGGAGCGCTTACGTCGGCGATGAGAGGGACGCTGTTTTATGCGGGCGTTTGGGACACTTGATCGCCCGTTGCCCGACTCGACCAGGGCATTCTGACATCAGGATCGCTACTCCGGTGAGTGTGCGGTACAACCGCGACGGGGTCAGGGAGGTCCCTTCTTCACCTCACCTTGGGAACGGACTCCCGTTCATGCTCTGTGATGGCTTTCATTGATTCTGGGTCGGAAGCAAATCTGATAAATCCCCGCGTGGGTCGAGGAGCTGGGGGCAGCAACCTTTCCCACGCAACGTTTTCGTCACGCCTATGCCGCCAACGGCAAGTTCCTTTGTCGGGTTACACATCGCACTCAGACGCTACTATGACTTTTTTTCCGGAAGACGCTCACTCGGAGCGTATTAGCTTTCATGTCTTCGACGCACGTAGTAGCGACATCATCTTGGGCAGCCCGTGGCTCAAAGAACATAATCCGCACATAGATTGGGCCACGGGTCAGATCAAGACTTGGGGAGAGGACTGTCTCAGTCGCTGTGTCGCTGTCCGGGAGAGACAAGGGTATTCAAGTTGTGCCGGTTCGGCTAACAGAACCTAGTACCGCCTGGACCTGACCGCAGTACCCTCCTGCTACCATATACGGGAGGTCTTCTCTGAATCTAAAGCAAAGTCTCGGCCCCCACATCGGTCATACGACTGCGCGATTGAACTCCTGCCAGGCACCTCTCCTCCAGAGGGAAACTGTTCTCTTTAACCGGACCAGAGCATCAAGCCATGAGGGACTACATCGAGGACTCGCTGGCAGCCGGACTCATTCGCCCCTCATCCTCACCAGCCGGTGCGGGGTTTTTTTTTTTTTTTTTTTTTTGGTCAAGAAGAAGGACTCCACGCTGCGACCCTGCATCGACTACCGAGGCCTGAACGACATCACAGTCAAGAACAGGTACCCTTTGCCGCTTATCTCTAACAGCATTCGAACTCCTCCAGGGAGCCCGGATCTTCACCAAGCTCGACCTGCGCAGTGCTTACCACCTGGTGCGGATTCGGAAGGGGTTGAGTGGAAGACGGCATTCAACACCCCCACAGGGCACTATGAGTATCTGGTGATGCCCTTCGGACTGACTAACGCTCCGGCCGTATTTCAGAACTTTCAACGACGTGCTTCGGGAGTTCCTAAACAGATCTGTCTTTGTTTATCTGGATGATATTCTCATCTTTTCAGCAGACCTACCTCTCACATTCAACAAGTCAGAGAGGTGCTCCGGCCGTCTGCAGCAGCCACATTATACGTGAATCTGGAGAAGTGTGAGTTCCATCGGGCATCCGTGTCCTTCCTGGGCTTCGTCCTGGCGGAGGGAGAGATACGGATGGATCCCGGGAAGGTGAGACGCTGTGCTGCGGTGGCCTACCCCCACCACAGGAGGGATTCAGAGGTTTCTGGGAGTTGCCAATTTCTATAGGAAATTCATAAGGAACTTCAGCTCCGTGGCCGCTCCTCTGCATTCGCTCACCTCGCCACATACCCTCTTCGACTGGTCCGGGACCTGCCAGGAGGCCTTCAGCAGGCTCAAGGCAAGTTTGTCTACTGCGCCCGTTCTCATTATTCCGGACCCAGATAACCAGGTTGTGGTGGAGGTGGATGCATCGAATTCAGGAATCGGAGCAGTCTTGTCGCAGAGGAGTCCCAAGGATGGAAGGATCCACCCGTGCGCGTTCCTGTCTAGAAAGTTGACCCCGGCAGAGAGGAACTACGACGTGGGAGATAGGGAACTGCTGGCGGTCAAGAGCGTGTTGGAGGAGTGGCGGCACTGGCTGGAGGGCTCGCAAGTACCGTTCGTTGTCTTCACGGACCATAAGAACCTTGAATACCTGAAGTCGGCGAAGAGGTTGAACGCCCGTCAGGCCAGGTGGGCCCTATTTTTCACCCGCTTCCACTTTAAGGTGTGTTTCCGGCCAGGCTCCAAAAACGGCAAGCCGGATGCACTCTCGCGGATCCACGAGGGAGGGCGCACAGATTCAGACGCCGCTACTATCCTGCCAGCGGGGTGCTTCGTGGTCGGTTTCACCTGGGCGATCGAGTCGCGGGTGAAGGAGGCTCTGGGAGAGGCACCGTCACCTGCGGATTGTCCGTCGGGCCGCCTGTTCGTCATCCCATCTCTGCGGGGAGACGTCATCAACTGGTCCCAGACCAACAAGACGGTCTGCCACCCGGGTATGGCGAAGACACGTTCAGTGGTCGAACAAAGGTTCTGGTGGCCTAACCTCAGCAAGGACGTAAGGGAGTACGTCAACGCCTGCCCGGTGTGTGCTGCCAATAAGACTTCCCACCTACGGCCTGTTGGTGAGTTGCAACCCCTGTCCATCCCCTTTCGTCCGTGGTCACACATCGCGCTGGACTTCGTCACCGGCCTGCCGCCTTCTCAAGGGAACACAGTGGTGCTGTCCATAGTGGACCGTTTTTCCAAAATGGTCCACTTCGTGCCGCTTCCGAAGATCCCGTCGGCCAAGCAGACAGCCCAGTTGGTATTAGACGAGGTCGTCCGTTACCACGGCCTACCCCAGGACATCGTTTCAGACAGGGGTCCGCAATTCAGCGCCCGTTTCTGGAAGGAGTTCTGCAACCTCATCGGCGCTTCAGCAAGTCTGACATCGGGTCATCACCCAGAGTCTAACGGCCAGACTGAGAGGATTAACCAGGAATTAGAGACCTGTCTTCGATGTCTGGCAACCAGGGACCAGAGCACGTGGAGCCAGCACATCAAGAGGGTGGAGTATGCACACAATTCTCTACCCTTCGCTTCAACAGGTATGGCTCCACTCCATGTCGTGCATGGGTATCCTCCGTCCCTGTTTCCTCCACTGGTCACAGAATCCACAGTTCCGTCTGCCCTGGCCGTGGTGCGACGCTGCAAACGGACCTGGGAAGCAGCTCGGAGGACACTGCTGCGCATGAGCAGCGCCTACAAGGCCGCAGCAGACCGCAAGAGGAGGGCCGCACCTGAGCTCAGAGTGGGACAGCGAGTGTGGCTCTCCACCAAAGATCTCCCGCTGCGGACGGAATCCCGCAAACTTGCTCCCAGGTTCGTTGGCCCGTTCCCGTTTCCAAAGTTATTAACCGGTCGCCGTCTCGTTGAAACTGCCCAGGTCGATGAGGGTGCACCCGACGTTCCACATCAGCAGACTTCGCCCGAATCGCACGTCGTCGCTGGCTCCTCCGCTCAAATCCCCCCCCCCGCATGGTCGACGGTGGGTTGGTGTACACTGTGCGCCGGTTGCTGTCTTCCCGTCGCAGAGGAAGGGGGGTCCAGTACCTGGTGGACTGGGAGGGATATGGCCCGGAGGAGCGCTCTTGGATCCCCTCCCGCTTCGTCGTGGACCGCTCCCTCATCAGGGACTTTCACGCGGCTCACCCTGATGCTCCTGGGCCGTCCAGAGCCGGCCGTTGAGGGGGGGGGTTCTGTCATGCTCCTGGATTCCAGCCAGGGCTGGGCGTGGCCAGCTAATCTGAAGGTGCACACCTGCGCCTCATGACCTTTGATTAAGACCCAGTACATATAGGACCCGGGGGACGACTATTACTCTGCTAGATCGTTGCCTCTCATGCCTCGTTCCCGCACTACCGTACTCCTGACATCTACCTCCCGTGTACCGACCAACGCCTGTCTCCCGACCTACCCCGTAAGCCTGCCGTTACTGATCTTGCTGCTTGTTTGGACTGACTCCCTGGTAACCGACATTGGAATGAATAAAGGCTTATTCCGCACTGCTTACCTCTAACCTGAGTCGTGCATTTGGGTCCACCCCCGAGTCTCGTCCGTGACATTTTTTTTTTTTTTTTTTTTTTAAATTGTGGAATATTCTGGATGAAAAACCCAGCAAACTTTCCAACTGTACTTCTGCTTTATTTAGGAGCTGCTGAGTTACAGTGATGAAGGAAGGATGAAGGAATTTATT